>NW_027282125.1:0-205810 GCF_046629955.1 Centroberyx affinis | reverse complement strand
GTTTGTTTCTTTGTACCGCGTCTCTCTTCCTCAGCATGGCGGTTTAACAGCATTTTAAAGCGGCTCCCTTCCACTCCGCAGCCCGCCTCTCTGTCTCAAACACCTTGGCCGTGTCGCGGCATAATTCACCTCCTCAGTTCAGATGTCTGGGATAAAGGGAAACAGTTCTGTTTTCTTGTTATCTGTGTGGCATTTCCGCCTGAGTGGATGGTACAGAGTGGAGAGTGACGGGAGCTACGAGAGAGAGAAACTGGGGATGACATGCAAAAAAACGACAGCGAGCTGGCAGGGCCGGCTCTACACTATAGGGGGGCCGGGGGCAACATGTTCTTTGGGGGCCCCCTTGTCCCACCAAGTATACAAATGGCATTTTAAGAGTTTCAATATTTGCAATGATAAAATTTCAAAGAGTAATGTGAACAATATATATGAATAATAGTGCACTGGAACAAATAGTATAAATAGTTCAAGGTAAAATTGAACATAAATACAACATTAACATAGAAATGCATATAAATATAAATGGGTCAGGATTGTGTTATCATATGTCTTTCAGGGTTATTGCAATCTAATAATTTTGCAGAGCAGAATAAAAAAAACAATTCATTAATTTTTGCCACAGATAAATATAAATATATTTGTCATTAATTATTACCTGTATAAACTTTGCCAGAAATGTGGCATTTAACTGGATAAACTATAACCAACAACAAAGTGCATTACAATGAAACCTAATAGAAACTCAATTTTGGCTTCTGTCAATGTAACATAATTCAATGAAGAGGAGATTGTATTGATTAAATAATTAATTGTCACATTTCTGTAGTCTAAACAGAAAAATAACATTATATAAAAACCTAAGGACAACTCAGCCACAACTCAAACTTCCTAAAGTAATACTGTATATGACTAATGACACCTTACAGTAGGGTTTGATGGATATGTGCTGATATTCTGAGCCAATCTTTTCTCTACATTTGACCATTTTCATTTCTGGAGGCTAAAATCCTTTTTAAAAGGCTTTGAGAAAACCATGTAACCACCTCTGATATTTGTGTAATATGGTACCCCCTGTAGTGTGTGTGTGTGTCTGTGCATGTGCATGTGCGTGTGCGTGTGCGTGAGTGAGAGTGATTGTAATGCTATGCTGATTGCGTAGAGAACATTCAAAGACATCAGGTGGTCAGAATACTACTTCTCTCTCTCTCTCTCTTTCTCTCTTCCTCTCTCTCTGTAATTGAAATGCAGTGCTGATTGCAGGGTTTTGTGTGCGGAAGGTTCACGGACATCAGATGGTGTATTGCATTATTATTAACACTGACTGGGTTATATAAATATGTTAATAACACTCAGGTCATGTTCTTTCTTTCTCTCAGTCGCAGTCTCCTTCTCTCTCTCTCTTCACACACACACACACACACACTACTAGACTAATGCACAGTTAGTTAAGACAATGTGAAAATGTGTTGAAAATGTGTCAAAAATGTGTGTGTGTGTGTGTGTGTGTGTGCATGGCAGGGCTATGCAGTTGGGTCAAGCGTGTTTATCCGGCATGCTAAATTAAGCTGGGTATCTAAACAATCACTATACACACACACACACACACACTGGTGGTCCTCATATGTGTGTAATTGACTGGCCGGCTGATTGGCTACCTGGCTGACTGGCCTCTTGACTAATTGATTTATTTTAGTGGCACTGCTTGATGGTCTGGGTGACTGATTGATTCAGCAGCTGACTGACTCACTAATTGAGTAGCTCATTGTGTGAGTGATTGGCCGGCTAAACGCCTTAGAGACGACTGAATGATGGTGAGACTGATGTCTCCTTGCTTATCAACAAATGTACATCACTGAAGACCTTTTACAAAGTCTTGACTTTTAGAAATGGGTCATACTGCTCACTACTGCACTTTATAGTCTATTTTGGTGGGAACAGTTTGTGGGAATATCAGGCAAACCTATTCTAAAAGTTGATATTTTATTGAAATAAGAGCTGCTTGGTGGACTGTAAGTATGCCGAATTGAAGACTGGCTTCTAAAGATTTGGAAAATGTCTTAAGTCAGGTTCTACTAAGTATGTACATTTACCGATGAGCAAGGCAACCTTAAACCGACTGTTTTTTTAATGGACTTTGGCGTGACGTTCCCTCAGAATTCATCAGGGCTAGTTAACCCAGACAACAGTATAACTCGGCTTGTCTCAGTTGATCCACATGAGAGTTTCACTGATCTAGTTTTGCTGCTGCGAAAAGAAACTTGACATGATTTCACCCTGTCGTTGCTGCAAAAAAATTTGTTATTCCGAAACTGAGACATACTGTATGTGTGCCACATTGTAAATATATGCCATGTATGCAAAGACTGAAGTTTGTTTATGCATATTGAACGTCTGACACTGTCACAGTCATCCCGCTAAGGCCCTGATATAAAATTCCTTAACTTCTCCATGACTTTCCATAACAAAGTCACATTTTCTATGACCTAAAAAAAAAAAAGTTATTCCTTCCTCATTTGATAATGCTGTTTTTCTAGAAGGCTAAACAGTCTACTTTCCACTAAAAATCACCATCTAATGCAATGGATGTGTGGAACATACATGGAAAAAAACACTCTGTACCCCTGACTTCTCCCAGTCTGGAATACAAATTCTCTAAATTCCAGGATATTCCAGAAATTCCACTGACTAGCTCCAATTGAGTTCTCGCTCTAGATGTGTACAATTGAATGTCCATATTTGATGGAGTCTCTAGTCTGATATTCATGCACAAAAAAAAACAAATTAATAGAATTCACTAGATAGTAAATGAATGATCCAAGTGAATGACCTATACAGCCAGGCTGGACTGAATAATGATCAGTGTGACAGAATGGCCGACTGACCGGTTGACTGATTGACTCACTCCTGACAAAAAAAAAAAAAAAAAAAAAAAAAATCGTACTTGTCTTGTTTCACATCAGAGGAAACAAGTGTGCCTCTCTGTGATTTCTCATTCAGAAGGCTCCGGTCCAACTGAGCCATTTGGCTGCCATTTTAATGCGAAATGCCAGCCTGTGATTGGCTGGCATTTTCTTCTAAATGGTGGGCTCTGACTGGATGACATTTTACTCTAAACAACAGGCACTGATTGGTGAGGGAGTTGATACAGGGCCCGAGCTGATTTCCAGTATATGCTCACACACACACACACACACACACACGCTCACACACACACACACAGAGAGGGAGTTTTTCCAACTTTTTGAAAGAGAGACAATGTGGGGATGTCACATTTTAAAACACACACACTAAAATACTTTGGCAAACACCTTTTTCAGACACACACACACACACACACACACACACACACACTCGAACACAGATGAGAAGTACCATAGATAGTATCATACCTATCTCTCTTTCTGTGTCTCTCTTTTTGTCATCCCCTTCTCTCTCTGTCCCCCTCACCCTCCATTCCTTCCTTTCTCTCTCTCTCTCTCTCTCTCTCTCTCTCTCTCTCTCTCTCTCTCCCACTCACACACACACAAGGCAGATATAATCTCCCAACCTCGCCTCTATATAAGTTGACATGCTAACGTTCTCATTCGCCACTCACTCTCCCTCTCCCAGAGGTTTTGGATTTTTTTTTTTTTTTTTTTTTTGCATATCTTCATTTTGTCAGAGAGAGAGAGAGATGGAGAGATAGAGACAAAGAGAGACAGAAAATGAGAACGAGAGAGAGAGAGAGAGAGAGAGAGAGAGAGAGAGAGAGCTGATTGGTATGCAAGCGCCACAGCATCACAACAGGAAAAAGCTAAATTGAAATGTCATTTTATATTCATCACAAAACAGTGATGAGTGTGTGTGTGTGTGTGTGTGTGGGCGGGAAAAGGGTGGAACAATATTAAGTGTGTGTTTAGTTGCCTGTGTGCACACGCATTTGCTGTGTGTGTGTGTGTGTGTGTGTGTGTGTATGTGTGCATGCTATTTGCAGCACAAATTATTGTTGACAGTACAAGCCCTCATTTCTCAGCCTTGGTTGTATTCTGCATAAGAGTTCTTGATCCTCCATGAACGCCATTTTTTTTTTTTTTTTTTTTTTTAGATTAGACAAAATAATTGATTTTCCCAATGGCATGAAATACTTTCTGCATATGGCAGATGTCAGGGGGGATTCTGATTCTTATTCCAGCCCACACTATTTTGTATGATCAGGGAATCTGTGGGTCCTTAGAATGCCTGACAAACTATTAAATTAGCTCAGTTTAAGGCCTTAAGAAGTATTAACATGTTTCAAATACATTAATTAGAGGTCTTAATCTTTTCACTGGCTGGTTTTGCCAGATTTATTTTGGTTGTGACATTGGTCTTAAAATTCAATTCATGGTCGCATTAAAAATGTTTAAAGAAGTCTTAAATTTGGCTTTCTGAAAGCTGCAGATAGCCTGATGATACTTCTACTTCTTATCAACATTGTACACCTTGATTTTGGGGATTATTATACATCTACATTCAGAACCAAGTCAGAGAAATCCTGCCACCATCAACAGTTGTTTAGGCCTTCAAGTTCTCAGAGAAACCCCTTGACTATAAAGACTGGTAAATAGGCTTATAAGGTCTCAGCTTTGCTTCTTTCCCACTTTTATCAATAAATAATAAAACATTCTAAAGGTGAGTCGAGTGCCCACTTTCGTTTTAAAGAAAAAGTTAAGACTTTTTCAGTCAGAAAACCCCTTTATAACCATATACACACACACACACACACCAAAAGCGAGACAGTTTCCCGTTTCTGTTTGAGAGAAAGTGATGTGTTTTTTCGTAGGCTGACAGTAGCTCTGCATTGCTCTCTGGCTAATTTGTCCCTCTGGGGCTACCATCCTCTCCAGGCCTTTTAAGAATCATGACACAAAGAGAATAATAACAATAAAAGTCCTGTATACATCAACAAAGCATGGTTATTTTTGCTCCTAAACATGATCAATGTGACACATCATCACTGTTTTCTGTCTGTCACTGAAATAAAAAAAAAAAAGATGTATAAAGGGAAAGGGGATGAAGCCCTTTATTGCGTGGATAGTTCATAATGAATCAATTTATGTTTCAGCCGTTTGCCTTGATCTGTTTATAATCAATTTATTATAAATTAACTTGGTTTTTGCTTTGGTTTTTCCTTTTCTTTTTTCATACTTTTTAGTATTACCCCACCCAAGAGAAACTTTGGTGCAGAGCAGAACAGCCACTAAAGCCTTTCATCTGAACTGAGACCTGCTTTCATCTGATGCAGGTATTTGATATTTGCATGAGATATGAGAACATATTTGATCTGACAAAGCACTGGCACAGAGCAGCAGGAACAACCGGCTCTGACAACATTAACAAGTCATGATGCTTGTTTTTATGTCAGACAAATAGGGAATTTCTCAAAGAAAAATATGGTTTTTACAGACAAAACAGTAAGCATAAGCCTATAGGTG
The DNA here is from genome assembly GCF_046629955.1 of Centroberyx affinis. NCBI lineage: Eukaryota > Metazoa > Chordata > Actinopteri > Beryciformes > Berycidae > Centroberyx > Centroberyx affinis. Next base: position 200,357 of record NW_027282125.1, on the reverse strand, counting down.
AGATATGAAAAAGTTATTTGCAGTCAGCAGCCAATCACTTACTAGCGCTGCTAAATGTTCAGCGTGTCATTCCTGTCATTGCGACATCTACAGTATTATAGCGATTATTCATTCATTCATTCATTCATTCATTCATTCATTCATTCATGCATCACACTCTTTTTCTCAGACACCACTGAGTGAATTTTAATGAAACTTGGGGAAATAATGTATTTCATCAGTGTGTTCAAGCAAATTCAAAATAACACTGACTGGCCCAAGAGGGTCAAAATCTAAAATTTAATATTTTAAATCATTTTAAAGGTCATTTTAAAAGTTAATATTTCCCACATCACAAGTTCAAATGAAATGAAAAGTGATGCACATATCCAGCTCTGTTTGCTCTACAAAGTTGCATCCCAAACCATCAGTACATGCCATATTGGATTTCCCATATTGGATTTCATTTATTTACCGATTGACCTCATCATTTATACAATCAAACAACACAGGGTGCCACAAATAGCACCCTGTATGGGTGCCGTTTGGCAATTTATTGAACCTCAACTGTGCAAGATTGTAGCGCTAACTGGTTTAGGGTGAATGTTCCCCTTAGAGTGTCTAACTCTAAGGGGAACTGTTCTGTTATTAACTTTGCCTCACTGGCCTTTTAACCTCGTACAGCATTTTTTTTTTTTTCAATGGTAATTTCATTTTTGTTTGAAATGTAGATATGAATTACTATGATAAAAATATCGCTCCATATGTTATGCTCATTAACACAAGCAGCTCTCTCGTATCCCGCTGATGCTTACAACACTTACTGCATTGTTACTGATGTTTTATCTGTTCCAGTTGAAATGGCTTACAGGGGAAATCCACCCTGCAACAGATTCACAATGTTACTCCAACATCTGACATCTCTCAAAAAGCAGGCAGCGTTTCACTCTTTCTTTGGATCCCGCTTAGTTGCTAAAAAACGTGGCAAATATTCTTCCTGGGATCTGCACAAATACAAGAAGTATTATATAGTCAATTTTGGGGCACCACTGTATCTTGGGGCTTGGTGATACAGAACCAAGGTAAGGTACATTTAATTAATTAATCTGAAGGAATTATTTTCGCTATCAGAGGTTAGGCATTCCATAAATGCAACATATATGAGCCAGATTCCTGTGCACACGTTTTATTGGTGAATACACACATCTACTCTATACATCTACAGCTATGGCACACAAGATAATAAGAAAATAACAAATGAACAGCTTACAAGATTTGGGTTATTGGTAATCAACAGCTAATATCTGTGCTATTGGTCTGTGAATGGAGTGTCTGGTTGCTGTGAAGCGTCCTTGCAGTCTCTGACCAAACACAAGAAGGTTCATCTCGGTTTCAGTTCATCTTGTTGTTTGTTAGCAGATTCTCAGACGGGAGCCTCCATCCTTCACAAATCTACTTTGAACTCCCTTGAAGGAGTTGAAAGAGGAGTTATATCTGGGACAGGCAGAGGGAGCATGTCGTAACCATCTGGTCAATCAATAAGCTTTTGGCAGGAATGTGATTCTGGTCTTGCACCTTAATTCTGAATGTATCTGAAACTATGCTTAGGGTACATAGTAGTAACACACTCCTGGTGACTCAAAATTAATTACTGGTTTGTTTGACACCAAACATGGCAACATTATGTACATTAGGAATTAAATAATAATAAGTAATCAAAGATGTTTGAGTGTTAAGGAAAACGCAGATACTTTTCAACACATCCTATACAGCAACATGATGTGTTGCCGATAAAAAAAATAATATAATGTTTGTAATTGACACTTATTGGGAGAATTAATGGAAGAGAGGACCCAAACTACACTCAGTGATTTATTGAACATGACACAGCCTTTTTATATGTTACATTTCTAGTCAGTGATGATATTGGATGTGTGTGTGTGTGTGTGTGTGTGTGTGTGTCTGAGAAGAAGGAAGGGACAATGCACCTGACAGCAAATCGGTTGCGAGAGGAACAGAGGACGGAGCGACAGGGAGAGTCAGAAATAAAGCGTTTCCTCCAGTTTGCAGTGTATAATTAGATCAGATTAATTGTTTCAATCTGTCTGCCTCCTTCCTTTTCTCTCTCCCTCCCCTCTCAATCTCCTCTCCGTCTCTCCGCTCTCCCTCCCTATTTTCTGTTCTCCGTGAGATAAACAACCCGCGTGACAAATGGCAGGCCAAGTCCAGGAACAGAATAGGAGATGGAAATCTAGTCGCAGCATCAGAGTGGTGTTAATACACTTCTACCTAGCGTGACAAAGAGAGAGAGGAGGGGAGTTCATAAAATATACTTTTTGTGAATAAAACAAGAAGAAGAGGATGGTTTAGATATGAGAGGGAGCTGAGAGGAGGATATGCTAATATATACAAGACAGAATCGTTGAGAGGCCAGAAAAAGAAAAAAAAAGAGGGATGGAGTGATGATAAGAGGTTTTTCACTGTTTGAAGTGAGAAAATACAAAGTAAGAGTTTAAGTTGGAGTGAGAGTGTCCTTCAAAGCGCCTTTTATCCTTCTATGTTGATTGATTTCACAAATCCATTTGTTCATGGTACAAGTTAATGCGCAAATCCATTATGAACTGTCCAGTGGACATTATTTAGATTCAAATAGATGGAACAATGCCTCCGAACTTGGGAACATTTTATAGTACTCATTGCTAATCTAATAGCGTCAGCTGTAGGCTAACTTATCGTTGACATTAGCTCCAGGCTAATTTATCCCTGATGTTAGCTCTAGAGCTAAGTTAGCATTGACGTTAGCTCTAGGCTAAATTATCATTCCCAGTATCCCACTAGAGCATTTTAAGCAGTGGTCACTCTCACTCAGGTGTGGTTTAACAAGTCCTCCAAACCATACGACCACATGGGTCATTTGTTCCTACCCTCTCTAATACGACCCACAGGAGCGTTTCCTAAATTAGCGTCCCTACCGACGGCAGGAGATGGCAACAAGTGTTTCCAACGTGATCTCACGAAAATATGTGAAATGAACACAACCTCGACAAATTTGAAAACGTTCCTCCGCCACAAATTGAATTACGTCCCAAAGGTTGGTTAATGGTTAAATTTAGGCAAGTAAAACAAGTTTGGTTAAGGTTAGGGTTAAGGTTATGGTAAAGTTTAGGCAAATAAAACAACTTGGGTTATGGTTATGGTTAGGCAAGTAAAACAACTCGGTTAAGGTTAGGAAAATGGTTTGGCCATGGTTAAATTAAAACATTTTTAAATGGGACTCATGGTCGCATGTCCTTTGGAAACGCTGGGAATCAAACCCCAGTCACCGACATCGAAAGCAAATGTATACGCCCATCCGCCATCCCCGACCACAACACCCTGACTTTCCACCGTGCTATTTCAATGTTGAGAGAGAAACTTGACAGTCACGTGGACGCAGACCAATGCAGCACATTGTCGTTATTTACATGACCGCTAGAGGTCGCTTAACTTTAAAAGGTAACTATAGGTCGTAATAAGCTGCTTGTACAAACAACGTATGGGGTCGTTTCTTGGGGGAGGACAGTCTCGCGTGGTTACACCTGTCTTTTCAATGCGACCTGCCGCCTCCGATCACGCCAGCTCGCATTGACTGTCAGGTGTGTACACTCTCAGATCAGATCTTGGCTCTTGGAAAAATAGAACACCTCAAAGCAGCGTACAGGAATGCCAAGGATGCAAATAATAAAAGTGGCAATGACCGGAAAGGTTTCGCCCATTTATGAAGAAATGGGCCGTGTGCTTGGCGACCGCCCCAGCAGTACACCAAACATCAACATTGATACTATCTCCAGTAGTGAGGAAGAAAGTGTCGAGATTTAGTTTTGCTGCTAAAAAATAACTTGGTGTAATCCTCACAGGAGATCCAGTTGACCAAGACACCCAAGGAGCAGGCAGTCTGTCACTCCAAACACCCCCGTCCGACGTGCCGCGGTTGGGGAGAGGAAGACGAGTTCGGAATATAGCAAACAATATCTTCCTGCCAGGACACTGCACCTTCAGCAGAGGAGGAAAAACTCAGTGTATTTCTCCCTGATGGCAATATAGCCTCTCGTGAAGCGTTGTCACTGCTCACTCAGGTAAGATGGCCCTCTGCCCTGGCACATTACCCATTGTGCAAAGTATCCACTTCAACTGTCTTTCATGTATATTGCTGACTAGACATATGCACTGACAATATCCTCATAAGATGAATTGCTCCATGTTTATTTTCACAATTTCCTAATGATGTGGAACTAAGAAACAGGAGGTCCTTCTCAAACGTAGGCTAACGAAAATGGCTTTTGCACGGCCTCACAGTAGTTTTACGGTCCCACAGAAAATGATTGGCGAACTAATTTGCAAGCAAAACTATCGCAAGGGAACACAAAGGCAAGGGTGTCAATTGGGAATAGTAATGTGTGGCACTCACCATAATCAGATTTGACCCTGTAGTTATTGTCATTAAAATGAAGAGCAAAAGTCAAGCAAAACAGTCGCTAGATTGATCGACTGATTGATTGATTGATTGATTGATTGATTGATTGAATTTTATTATAGCATCACACAGCATACTGGTTCCCAGTCCATATGGGCTTTCAAGACACTGTACATTCCCACTAGAAATCTATTTGGACTATAGTATTTAAGGAAAAAAAAAACCAAAAAATCACATCAGGCGATGATTCAGGGCCAGTGTTTGCTCTAAACTGACAGTTTGGTGACCGACGTCTAATAATTCAATATCTTGTCAGTCATCAGTCACTGCTCCACTTTAGAAAGTTAGGAAATATAAGTTTGGAAGTTTTGTTGGCAAATTATATCAGATTTAGGGCCTTTGCCACACCTTAGGGTTTAGTGAATTGATGCCCCTCTGCACTAAAGCCACTCCAAATGTATTTTTTCTTCAAACATTTTATTTTTCCACTATGTCCCTTCGGGGCTTCTGTAACACTGAGTGTGATTATAGAGCCAATTTTTAATAGAATATTCTATAAAAATCCACCCACACTGTCACAGGTCTGCACAAGTGGGGGTAGGGCTAGCTAATGAGTGTAGCAAATGATTGAGAGAAAGTGTTTTACACTGATGGATTGCCACAGTTCCCTGAAAAACAACAAACGCCCACATGAATTCATTCCCACTCTCTCTCTCTCTTTCTCTCTCTCTCTCTCTTTTGCAGACCTTTGTCATATATCACCCTCCAGTTCAACCCTCTGTGCCGAGCATATCTCTTCCCTCCCTTCCTCCCTCTCTCCATCATTTGTCAATCTCCCTCCTCCCTCCTTCCCTCCTCTCTCCTTTCTCTCTCTCTCTGCCTCTCTCCCTCTAGCTCTCTCACTCTCTCTCTATCTGTCTCTGAGGAGGAGGATGCTTCCCGGCCTAATTACCAGCTTGTTTAGCTGTTCATTTGGAGTAAACACCTCACTAAATTATACAGCGTGTGTATACACACACACACACACACACACAAAGACAGGATCATAGAAACACACAGGCACATGCATGCACACACACAGCAACAGGGCGATATCAGTTAAACCCATGAGAAGCAACAGGAATAAGCGTCAGATAATTGACTAACAACTGGCTCTAATAATCCCAGTTTTATTATGTTAAAGGGGAGGCCACAGTGGATGAGGAACACAACTCTATACAGCTGTCTTTACACACAACACTTGTACTGGGAAATAGGCGGCACTGATGGAGACTTGCATTATGTGTAAAGCTGAAAAGCCAATAAAAAATGACCCACTAGAAAAAAAAAAAAACCTAAACCAGATATCCCCACAGTTATAGAGTGGTTATTTTACTCATGTGATTAGACCACACTAAATCACATTTTATACAGGATACTCAGACATGTCCTCAAAGGGCTTTAAACTACAAGTGGGAAATGTAACAAGTGTGCATTCATAATCAGAGAGGGATAGAGTGTATTTCACAACGTGCATTGCCATATATTTTGTTTTACCAAGGTTCTAATGTGAATAGCAATCCTAATGAGTAACAAAATTGGCACAGAGTTTGCTAATAATAACTACATCAACCCACATAGGCTACACATTTTATGTTGTTATAGGAAAAAGGTTCCTGCATGTTTCATTCTGTTTTGAAGAGTGTTTTTCCTGCAGGGTAGGCCTACACCATGCGATGTGAACACAAAATGCTATGTAAAAGGCGATAAAAGAATATCAATCGACATCGATCATGTTGCTAATTTGCTAAATGCCAGTTCTGTGGGCTACCACCATTTATTCGCTGAGTTAGCTGTATAAAGAAGGTTTATGATGTCCAGGTGTCACATTGTAGGTTTGAAGGTTAAATCTTGCATTCTCTTTCTGAAAACCAGACTCACAGAAGAATAGGTAATTCAAAATATCTATTGTCTACAAGCCAGGCTTCATACACTCAGTATTCATGTAGGCCTGGGCCCAAAACGACAAATTCAGAGTAGCTTACTAAACTGCAGACATCTAAAACAGCATTATGGGCTTGTTACCTACCTGCTGTTTTTTATTTTTTATTTTTTTTTATTTTGTAGCTGATCAATCAAATCTAGACAGATATATTAATTTTATCTTTATTGAGCCAGATAGGTCACAGCTTTAAATCAAAGCATTTTACAAAGTTGGCTACTTTGCTAGCATTTAACTAGCATGCTAGCAAGTATCTAACTAGCATTATCTAACTCGCATGCTAGTCTAGCTAGCATTCACATGGGGGTCGGTTTACCTTGCTTTAGGCTAATTTTTACAGGGATTTAAATGGCAACAACACCATTTTCTTACTAAACCATTTTACACTAGAACAGCAGGTGCAATATGGCAAGATGCACTTGACCAGAAGGTTGACGTCATACGACATAATGCAGATATTCACAGCTGTCACACTAAAATAACTGGCCAAGAACAGACAAGCAGAACAGGCTACAGTATCAAAGGAGAAAATTAGTTGTTTTACAAGGGAAAATCGGCAACTAAATCCTGCCAACTGAAACAGACACAGCTGTGCAACCCCCCCCACCCCCCACCCCGGCCCCTCTCCCGGTTCCCACACTATACACCTGAAGTTAATTTTGAGAAGGGCTGTGACTGCTGGACATAATCATAATCTCTCAGATGGAGTCATTTGCAGAGGAGCTTTGAAATTATGCTGCATTCATGTCAAATGGGAGGGACGGTAGATTGAAGCTTTCTGCTTGAAATACCATCCAGGTCAGCTTTCAGATGGTAATAACTGCCAGAAAATACAGTTCACCTCAGCTTTCACATAGTAAATACTAGAACATACTGTTTACCCTAGCTTTCAGGTAGTAAATACTACTAGAACATACTGTTTTCCTCAGCTTTCAGGTGGCAAATACAACTTGGGAAATCAGGATTTGACGGTGGAGTCTAACAAAGAAAGAAATACTTGTAGTCAAAAGTACAATGTATTGTTGTGTGATCACAGCTCCTGAAAGCTGTGACAACTATTTCCCGGATGTATCACTCACTAAGTGGATGTGCGTTAAGTGTGAAAAAGGAGCAACCAAAGTCTACAGAAAACTTCAATCACAGTTATTCCCATATGATCACCCAGGGGCCTCATGTATAAACGGTGTGCACATACAAAAAGGTTGCGTACGCTGGTTTTCACACACACACGGGATGTATGAAAATGAACGTGACGTGAGAATGTGCGGGCCGTCCCGCAAACTCTTGTCTGGCTCTGTCAGTTGGCGAAACCGAACTACAAAGTACTGAAACTCGCCAAATGTTTCAAAATAACGTTTCCACTCCAGTTACTGTGCTATGTCTATGAAGTAGTCTATGAAAAACCATAATTATGTCCGCTGATACACCATAATAGTTTGATCATTTATGTGGATAATGTTTGAGACTAGAAAGGCCAAAACCCATCTGGCTTTGTCATTTTCAATTGTTAGTTCCTCCAACACTGGAGGAAAATGCAATTTTTTCCTCCTTCCATAACTTTTCCTAAATATGAGGGTTTTAAATGAATAAAAAAAGCCACTTAGGAAATAGATACAGGCACTCTCCACTATATCGCCGCAGCGCTGCGAACACTGGACATGTCACATTATATGGTTTTGTTTTAATATTTCAATCAGTTCAGTGCAGTTTTACCTTTATTTACAAAAACACTGCATGCGTAAAAGCACATTCACCATCGTTTTTGACAAGAAGGTGACAAGAGGGGCATATTTATAGATTTCTGTGCGTACGTACTTTTCAATTTTTGTGAGTACGCCATCTTTCAGTTTGAAATCTACGCAGTCTTTTATACATGAGGCCCCAGGTAGCTACTGTGATAGAAGAAGATCCTGAAGCCCACCTCACCACATCTCAGGTAGATTATTATGGTAATTTCATTCAGCAAGATAGGCATAAACATACCTATAGTCGTGGGTACAGAGACTAATCGTATTGGGGGGTGGGGACATAGATCCTTCACTATCCAATCGTCTAGGGCAGCGGTTCCCAAACTTTTTAGGCTACGCACCCCCTTCTACATCCCGACCAGGTGGATGCACCCCCAATCCCCCGCACCTTCAAAAATACATAATTGGTGGGGGGGTCAGAAAAAATTGTAATTTAAAACAAATTTCCTGCATTTCTAGGGGGGGTAGATACATAATTGGTTGGGGGGGTTAGAAAAAAATTGTAATTTAAAACAAATTTCCTGCATTTCTATACCACCTAACCTCTTGGATTAAGTCAAGAAACAGCAACCCTGTATAATGTTAACCAACAATGTAAAATTATGTTATATTACTAGATTTCAGCATTCAGGTGCTTACATTCATGATTTTGCATAGGCATACTAACCTAAAAACCTATTATTGGGAATCGTGAGAAAGTTTCAGAGCGACAGACACAAAGCGTCCCCGTAACCATAGCAACTCACTCTCACTCCTGCCTGCGTGCGCACGGCGCGAGAGGAGAGGGAGAGACACAGAAGAGCCGCTGACTGAGATTACTGCATGGGAATAAATTACAATGTACCGTATTTCCTCTAATATTGGCGCCAGGCCTTTATTTACCTCAACTGCAAAGGGGACCAGGCCTTTATTGGAAGCAGGCTTATATTAGAGACAGGCCTTTATTTCTAATTCCCTCTGTTTGAAGCCTCCTTGTTTTCTGATCTGCTCCTGTTTGGGTTCGTTAGGTAGCCGTTTTTTTTTTACTGCAATGCATTACGATAATTACGGTAATCGACGGCGGCACGCTCCAGAGACTTCCGCCTGGAGTTTACCGGTATCCACCGTTGTTTTTAGCTGCGACCAGCAGCTCTATAGCTCACTCTGTTCGTCGGTCGGTTGGTTGGTTGGTCCACAAAAATTTCCCCACCCTTTGCCGGCCTATAACCGCACAGTACATGGTCGCAGCTATGGCGAATTCACGCTTGTTTCCTTTGTTTTTTTCCCCGGCTTGTATTTGGAGCCGGCCTTTATTTGTTCGTGTCGACCACAGCCCCGGCCATTATCGGAGAGACCCGGCTTTTAATTGACTACCGGCCACTATTAGAGGAAATACAGTAATACATTTGTGTATATTTCTCGCTTTCCCCCGATGGTCTGAATAACTCTCTGCTGCACGGTGCTGCTCTGTCTTTGCGCCGCAACGTTAATGAATTTGTTTTTCACTGCGTGAGAAAATGGACTTGTGGCATGAGAGCCTGTGATAAAAGTCAACTGCATGAGTCTCACGGTCAATGCGTGAGAGTTGGCAGCCCTGTGAACTTGCTTGACATTATTATGTATGAAACTGCCAATCAGATTTATTTACTTATTAATCGAAGGTGCCCGAACGCCGTTCCGGATTGTTCCGGCCCACTTTAACCCCTGCAATTAACCATACATAACCTAGCGGTTATGGAAATTAGAACACCAGTAATTTGAATCAAATTGCAATAAAGTTACAAACGATCCACCAAGTAAAGAACAAAGAGAATGACACATGCATAGGCTCAGAAACAGATAACATGGACAGAAAGAGGATCCCACAAAGAAAATCCCACTTGAAAAAATTACAGTGTAATGGTGTAATTATTACACCATTACATTTTTCCACTCGCACACCACCTAGAGGCAGCTCGAGCACCCCAAGGGGTGCGCGCACCACACTTTGGGAATCCCTGGTCTAGGGTAAGGACACTATATTTTCTCTGCTCACGCATCCTTCTCACCTTTTTCACCCCTAACCAGTTTGCATGCCTGAAGATGCCCCGCCTCTCGGTTGACTGACAGTGATGGCGTGACTGTGTCTGGCACTCCAGCAAACCTGCATCAGACTGAGGCGGCCATGATGGAACATGATGGATGGCTCATAAGATGGAGGAGTGACAGAAAGGGGATTTGAGGCAAAGAGAGAGAGGGAGAGAGGATGAAGATGGAGATGCATATTTCGGTTGACAGATCAGTGGAACAGCCAGAGTTTCTTTTGACAATTCTTATTTCATTTTTGAAGCGAATGGCTACATCAGGTTTCCATGGCAGGTACTTCCCAAACATGAAAAACATCATGGTCGTGAGCAGATAGACAAAGCCACATCTCACATCCTGAATGGTTGCCATGCATACAGGGGGCTTTACATATGTAGGCATGACAGAATAGTCAAAAGATATCGTATCTATTCTCAGGTCATCTGTAATACTTTATGAGGATTCTACTATCAAGCCGGGCGTGTTCAGTCTGTGTAGCAATGATTCAGATGTGTTCTCTAATATTACAGCCAACACTCCTGATGTTGTTGTTGTCCATGAAGATCTTAGAGAAGTGTTCATTGTACAGGTCTGCTGTACTTTTGACTACAGCCTAGAGGAAGCCTTTCTGCTGAAATACACACAGCTGGAGCAGACCATTTGGTAAGGTAGTGACAAAAGAAACTTCTCTATAGCTAGGTGGCTGTAACAATAATCCCAACTCAAGTCAGGTGCAGAGCACTCTGAGGAAGCTCCTGGTACGCTGCGGGGTTGAACCAGGCAAGACAGGGAAGGCCTTTCCCCTGGAGAATGGGGATCAGTTATGTGGAACATCATCTGTCCGATCCCTGCCGCTGACCCTGATCCGTTCCAGCCTTTTGGACTTTGAGAACTCCGGGAAACCCGCCGAGTGGCACGCTCAGTAACATGTTGTACCTGACGCTCTGCTGCCTTCTGCCCTCTACACTACTGCTGCTTCCACATACCTGTCATCCCCGATCTGGTGAGCCGATGCAGCTGCAGAGCACCTTCAGCCTCCGCCCCGGCACCCCGAGGTGCAACACAGATGGCTTTAGTAGTAACAGTAGCAGTAGTAGTGGTGGTTTAGTCTGTACCAACTATCATGGACCACATCTGCACTGTTTATAAGTATTCAGTATAAATGTACAAAATATGTTCTGATCATATGCCTTAATGTCACTTTTTCTGTAGATAGGGTTCCTCCATCCAGTAAGGCCCAAATCTGCTTGTCTATACATATTATCTGCATCTGTAAAGTGAAGTGAATATATCTGGAAGGTTTATAGTTTTCTCAACACACATCTGCATAGATCCATTTCTGTTGCAGTAAGGTCTGATACTACTGATGCTATTCTGCACATCCTGTTAATGCTGGAATCCATACTTCCATGCAAATTTGTATTCATACATTTCTATATGTTTGAGTGTTGGAATTGTCCATTGCCTTTGTTTATATAGACCCTGCTTGCTCTATTGTTTTTTATAACCTGTTTTTCTTTGATGTATCCTATTACTACTTGCTGCTGCAGGTCTAAAAATATTGCTGATCTGTTTGACTTGAACTGAGAGCGTTGCAAAACTAAGATGCATAAATTGTTGATCATTTGATCATCACTAAAACTAGGAGCCAGACTCAAAGAGAATAGAAGAGAACAAACCTTTAGAAGTTAATTGTCTTTGTCTTAATGCCAGGTGTGTGTGTGTGTGTGTGTGTGTGTGTGTGTGTGTGTGTGTGTGTGTGTGTGTGTGTGTATCTCTATCTCGTTGTGTGCTGTTTGAAACGTTACACCTCTGTAATTAAAACTAGCAGTGTAGAAGTTAATACATTCTCCTGTGAAAACATATAATACTGACAACAGTGCAACTGTGAATTTGTCTTTTGAATGAGTTGCTTTATTTTTTACGGCAGAGATTTTCTTTTGCATTCATTCCTTTTCAGGGTTAAAGGAATAGTTCACCCAAAAATGTCAGTCATTATCTACTCCCCCCATGCCAGTAGAAAATCGGGTAAAGTTTGTTAGTCCATACATTGCAGCTTTCTCCAGAACAACTGAAGTTGCTGGAGACCTGTCTTCAGACTTCGAAAAATAAGGGAAAATAAAATGGGTCCATGCAGCTCTTACAGCATAATCCAAGCCTGTTGAAGCTAACAGATCCCAAAGTGACTTGAAAAGAAAGACACTTACACCATTATTGATTGATTTCAAAACGTCCGGCCTCGATAGGTAAGACTAGCTCGAATGATCAGAAACAAGACTTTGGGTTTAGCCGGTTAGCCTTCAAAATAAAAATCTTGTGCTTTTATTTTGAAAGCTAAACGTCCAAACCGGAAGTGTTGCTTCTGGTAATTCAAGCTAGCCTTACCTATCAGGCCAGGGTGGGCACAAACGTGACATTTTTTTTAAATCAACAGCTAGAGTGGTGATTTCAGCTAAATAGTGGTGTAAATGTCGGTCTTTTCAAGTCACTTTGGGATCTGATGGCTTCAAGAGACTTGGAGTTTGCTGTAAGAGCTGAATGGAGCCATTTTATGGTTATTTTCCGTTATTTTTTGAAGTCTGACGACAAGTCTCCTGCAACTTCAGTTGTTTTGGAGAAAGCTGCAATGTACTTCAGCCGGGAAGCTCAGGGACTGTTGTACGGACTAACAAACTTTACTCGATTTTCTACTGGCATGGGGAGAGAAGATAATGACTGAATTTTCATTTTTGGGTGCATTTAGATTTTTGGGCAATTTAGAGTCTCCAATTAACCTGATTTGCATGTCTTTGGACTGTGGGAGGAAACCGGAGTACCCGGAGGAAACCCACGCAAACATGGGGAGAACATGCAAACTCCACACAGAAAGGAACTTGTCCTAGCTGTGAGGCAACAGTGCTAACCACTGAGCCTCCATGCTGCCCAGAGAGAACTATGAGGGCTTTTCTTAGCAAAACACCTGACAACTTGCATGATGGATTTAACACTCAGAAAACACTAACCCGCCCCTGTTCTTCATCTGAAGTCACAGAAAAGATCAATTTTGGATCGGAGACAATATGGTGGCCTCACAAGTATAGGTCACATTTTGTACTCACCAATGCATAAATACATTTTAAATTGTGGAATGAGCCACTTAGCTCATTTCACAGTTTTCACAGGTAAGTCAGGTAGGTGTATTGTCAGGTAGGTATATTGTCTTGAGACAATATTCCTAACTGACTTACCTGTGGAAATCAAATACGTAACATACTTATTTGATTAAACGGTGAAGAGTGATGTACTTACCTGATTTACCTGTGAAAATAAAATGATCAATACACGCCTGATTTACCTGGCAGACACATTTTTTATCTACATGCTCTTATGTAGCAATGTTTACAAACACAAATATGACTTGTGTAATTGTAAAACTTGTATGTATTCTCCCAACATGTTGTTATGGGCTTATGAACCCTGACAATGCTGCTTGAAGCTATATTCCAAATATTGATCTTTTCTGTGAGAGTCAACGTCAAACTTTTTCCTAAAGCCAGAGATCAGAGAGAAAACCCTTGAATTTGTGATGTCACTGGGATGTAAAATCAGGGGCTGCTCCAAGTGGAAGCCGTCATTTTATGTCATTTTGTATGCTATAGATTAGCATCTCCACCATTTGGTATTTAGTCCCAAATTCTCCAGATTGTAGCTTTAAGAAAGTGTGAGAGTGTTGCATGTTCAGAGGTGTTGACTGAACTGTCCTGGGGCAAAGAATTTTCTTTTCTTTTTTTTCGCATTTTTGCGTTCACTCGATGGTCGAGTGGTATAGTGGGAATATTTTCTGAGTGTAAAAAAGTTGTCAGGTGTGTAGCTGAAAAGCCCTCATAGAAACCTTCACTCCACATCTTTGGTGTTGCGCATGAAGCTGTGGCGAATTCTCCTCATCAACCTGGAGAAGAAGCCTCGGATTCCCTTCTTCTTCTTCTTCTTCTTCTTGGGCTCGCCGTCCTCTGAAAATCAAAGGAGCACAGTCAATGCCTCAACCTACCTTAATGGAATTACCTTGAGTGTGGAAGGACCGGTCAATCCAGACACAAGTTGAGGTGAATGTCTCCTACCAGATGTGGTGTGAGAGGACTGTGTGTGGTCCAGGTGGCTGTCTGTCTGGTCCAGAGCAGCGGCTGCAGCAGCGCTGCACAGGGAATTACATGTGGTGTCCACAGAGTCAGAGTCCACAGCTGGAACAGCTGCAGCTCCCACCTGAGAGGAGGTTGTTAGTATTAATAATAATCACATTCATTATTGGTTGAGTCAATTTTTCTACTGTATTGTACAAAATTGCTAATATATAAATCAAGCTCGGAAAGCGGTGATTCCTACCTCTGTGGAGTCCAGTGAGGGAGTCGCCTCAGTTATGGCAGCAGCCATGGTGGTTTCACTGAGAGACTCACAGCTGGAGGTCTTGTTCACGACAGCGTGGGGGCTACACACACACACACACACACACACACACACACACACACACACACACACACACACACACAGTTACTGTTGGTCCCTACAAGTTTTAAAGCACAGTACTTTACCAGAGTAGAGGGAAAATGTTCTCATCTTGTTAGGAGTAACTTGTTGTTTGTGGACATGCTTGCCCTGATATTGGCAGTGACTGTTAGCATACTATTCCTTCAAATGATATTTGGCACAATGCCTCATAACAATCACACACATTTCCCACATAAGTGCACATACTCCCTGATCTGCTCACATTAGGGCTTAACTTGACCATTTCCCTCCTCTTCCACCCTTATCTGAGGGATGAGTCTAGTGAGCAGAGGAAATAATCTTACCTGATTTGGTGGTTGTCACTCTGCTGATCAGCTGCCCCATCCTCCTGCATGCTGTTCATGACTGACTTTGGCTGAGCCAAGATGGCACCCGACTGTGGCGATGTGGAAGTTCCACTAGTGCTGATGAATGAAGACGCATGCAGTTAACATATACTGCTCCCTCAAATCTGTTGTTCAGGAACATTCAGCAATTCAGCAGTAGATTCAGCAACATCAAAAGGTTTGAATCTGATAATAAAGCAACTGTGGCCGCTGCCACACAATCCTCTAGCAGCAGCAGGCAAATGGAAAGATGGAGCAACACCTACCAATCATCAGCCTTGGTCTTGTTCCCGGTGTCTTGGGATCTGGTCTGGGCCTGGTTCCTGCTGGGTTCCTGTGCCGCAGGCTGAGACTGTTCTTCATCCACATTCTCACTGTCTCTCTGCATGGTGGTGGCAGGTGGCAGAGCTTCACTGCTACCAAACAACAAACTCACACTGTTATACTCAGGAAACAGGACTTACCATTGAACAAAGTATGTCAATCAATGAACCAATTGATCAATTTATAAATCATTACAGACAGTGCCTACTGTTGTCTGATAACCTATACGCAAAGCAGAAATATGAGGACTTTAATCCACGACACACACAGAAACACACACTTACTGAGAGCTGTGGCAGGAGCCGCTGAGGTGGCTCATTGTGATAAATGGATGGGCGAGGACTTCACTGGGAGTAATCCTCATGCCAGCATCCATTTGGAGCATCGCCTTCAGGAGATCGACAAACTCCCTGTTCTCTTCACCCTGGCTCTCCTAAATTTGGAAACAATAAGCAAATTCCAACAGAAAATCAGACAAATCATCTCCCTGACTGATGAAAAGGAAGTCAGTGAAAGTCATGAATTCAGCCAATGCTATATCTTCACTTTTCAGCAGCTACCACCTACTTGACCACCTACCTCCCTCAGTTCATCCAGAGAGCGCACATCGTAGGACCTTGTGTCTACGATGGATGCGCCTGGATATCTGGTAAACTCCTGTGGAGTCTAGAAGAACAGAAAATCTATTTGAGATACCTTTTAATCACTTTACTGTTATACTTTCATACTATTATGTATTCTTAAATCAAATCACTTTAAACAGAGAAGAACATGTTCAAGAGAAAATGATATTTGGCCAGTGAAGTCAGAGAAGGTGTTGTGGTACCTTGAGCCTCCAGCGTCTGCTCCAACGTTTTTTCTTGAAAAACCTCTTTGTTTTCAGCCCAGCGTCCAGAAGATGGTCTGCAGGCAGACCCAGGATGTCGATGATGAATCGCATCTGGAAGCAAAACATTGCATCATCCGTCTGGACTATCAAGACTCCATACGTTTTGGGTGATTTGTCTGCTGTGATCATTATCTGCTGCTCTTATAACAGCTACTGTAATCAATAATGAACATCTAGACCCTGTCATCCTTTACAGAGTGAACTGAGCCTGGCCTTTCAGGAAGACTATATGTGGATGCAGCAGTACTAGATGTATTAGGAATAGTATCCAGCTATAGTAAGGTACTGACCATGTGATAGTTACAGATCCCAGGGAAGATTTGAGTGGCAAGATGCAAGTAGACCATCACACAGCCCAGGGACCACATGTCGATGGCCTCAGAAAATGGCAGACCCAACAGGATTTCTGGAGACCTGAGTGTGGAAGAACAGCAACACACAACATGAGAAACATTGTCATGTTCTGAGGAAAAAGAATACAACATGGGACATGGCAGAAATCCCTCACAAACAAGAATGCACAGCATCACTACAAGGTTGTCACAGTAGCTGAGAATTATGGAGCCCTGAATTCATCATTTGTCCCAACAAGTATGGAGAGGAAACACACACTCTGATACTTATTTACAGCAGAACTGAGAAACTGCAAGCACACTCCAGTAGAGGAGATCCATGTTTCTATAGACCTCACCTCCAGTAACGGGGCTGAATGTCAGAGCCAGTCTCTGCTTCACTCGACTCAATGGCCAGGCCGAAGTCGATCAGTTTCACCTTGAAGGGCTTTGTCTCATGATCCACCAGCATGATGTTGTCCGGTTTCACATCTGTATGGATCACTCCGATGCTCTTCAAGGCGTCGAATGCTGTGGCCAGCTGCAAGTACAAAGTCGGTCATAAAATATAGAGCATGTGCTACAGCTGAACATTTGAATTTGGCTTTCTATCTGATAGTATCTGTACCTGTTGGATGATGGGTCGTATGTCACTTAAAGGCAGAGGGCGATTGTGTCTGAGCTTCATGAAGTCAAACAGGTTGATGTCCAAGGCCTCGAACACCAGACTAGTGCCAGTGCTCGTCTGGAAGGACTCGTGAAACTTCACGATGTGACATTTCTCAGGGTCCAAACCTCTGAGCTTTTGTAGCATGGCCACCTGGGAACACGTGACAAGTTTGACATGCTTACAATATGTTATCAAAAGATAGTTCATGTGTTACATAGCGAACCTTTTAAATGGCCAAGGCAAAATCTGACCAGCTAAGCAAATGCAACACAATCTTTTGAAAGTATAAACATCAAAATCAGTAAAGTAGCCCACCTCTTCTGCGGCGATGCTGTCGTGCTCTCCTTTTCCTATGGTCTTTATGGCCACAATCTCACTGGTGTCCAGTTTCATACATTGGGCCACTGTTCCAAAGACCCCCTCTCCCAGATGTTTCAGTTCCACATAGTTCAAGGACCTGCAGCCGCCCCTGGAGACGGGGCTGGGAGGAGGGGTCCAGAGGCCATCAGGAGGTGAACTATAAAGGTTAAATTAGTGTCAACATACTACATTACATTTTCAATATTTATTAGTGGAGCCTACAACACCATGTCGGTACTTTCCAAAATGATCTGATGAGTCCAAATGAGGGAAAATGATCTCATCTTGTTAGGAGTAACTTGTTGTTTGTGGACATGCTTGCCCTGATATTGGCAGTGACTGTTAGCATACTATTCCTTCAAATGATATTTGGCACAATGCCTCATAACAATCACACACATTTCCCACATAAGTGCACATACTCCCTGATCTGCTCACATTAGGGCTTAACTTGACCATTTCCCTCCTCTTCCACCCTTATCTGAGGGATGAGTCTAGTGAGCAGAGGAAATAATCTTACCTGATTTGGTGGTTGTCACTCTGCTGATCAGCTGCCCCATCCTCCTGCATGCTGTTCATGACTGACTTTGGCTGAGCCAAGATGGCACCCGACTGTGGCGATGTGGAAGTTCCACTAGTGCTGATGAATGAAGACGCATGCAGTTAACATATACTGCTCCCTCAAATCTGTTGTTCAGGAACATTCAGCAATTCAGCAATAGATTCAGCAACATCAAAAGGTTTGAATCTGATAATAAAGCAACTGTGGCCGCTGCCACACAATCCTCTAGCAGCAGCAGGCAAATGGAAAGATGGAGCAACACCTACCAATCATCAGCCTTGGTCTTGTTCCCGGTGTCTTGGGATCTGGTCTGGGCCTGGTTCCTGCTGGGTTCCTGTGCCGCAGGCTGAGACTGTTCTTCATCCACATTCTCACTGTCTCTCTGCATGGTGGTGGCAGGTGGCAGAGCTTCACTGCTACCAAACAACAAACTCACACTGTTATACTCAGGAAACAGGACTTACCATTGAACAAAGTATGTCAATCAATGAACCAATTGATCAATTTATAAATCATTACAGACAGTGCCTACTGTTGTCTGATAACCTATACACAAAGCAGAAATATGAGGACTTTAATGCACGACACACACACAGAAACACACACTTACTGAGAGCTGTGGCAGGAGCCGCTGAGGTGGCTCATTGTGATAAATGGATGGGCGAGGACTTCACTGGGAGTAATCCTCATGCCAGCATCCATTTGGAGCATCGCCTTCAGGAGATCGACAAACTCCCTGTTCTCTTCACTCTGGCTCTCCTAAATTTGGAAACAATAAGCAAATTCCAACAGAAAATCAGACAAATCCTCTCCCTGACTGATGAAAAGGAAGTCAGTGAAAGTCATGAATTCAGCCAATGCTATATCTTCACTTTTCAGCAGCTACCACCTACTTGACCACCTACCTCCCTCAGTTCATCCAGAGAGCGCTGCTTGTAGAACCACATTTTTGCGTACTGTGCGCCTGCTTTTCTGATAAACTCCTGTGGAGTCTAGAAGAACAGAAAATCTATTTGACATACCTCTTAATCACTTTACTGTTATACTTTTATACTATTATGTATTCTTAAATCAAATCACTTTAAACAGAGAAGAACATGTTCAAGAGAAAATGATATTTGGCCACTGAAGCCAGAGAAGGTGTTGTGGTACCTTGAGCCTCCAGCGTTTGCTCCAACGTTTTTCCTTGAAAAACTTCTTTGTGTTCAGCCCAGCGTCCAGAAGATGGTCTGCAGGCAGACCCAGGATGTTGACAATTAATCGCATCTGGAAGCAAAACATTGCATCATCCGTCTGGACTATCAAGACTCCATACGTTTTGGGTGATTTGTCTGCTGTGATCATTATTGCTTCTGCCCAACCCTTTTTTGGTTATAATAATTTTAATCTCGAGAAATGTACAGTTTTTTTTTTAATGTGAACAACCAAAATAAAGTTCATTCATTCATTCAAGTTCATTCATTCATTCATTCATTCATTATCTGCTGCTCTTACAACAGCTACTGTAATCAATAATGAACATCTAGACCCCGTCATCCTTTACAGAGTGAACTGAGCCTGGCCTTTCAGGAAGACTATATGTGGATGCAGCAGTACTAGATGTATTAGGAATAGTGTCCAGCTATAGTAAGGTACTGACCACGTCATAGTCACAGATCCCAGGGAAGATTGGCATGGCAAGATGCAAGTAGACCATCAGACAGCCCAGGGACCACATGTCGATGGCCTCAGAAAATGGCAGACCCAACAGGATTTCTGGAGACCTGAGTGTGGAAGAACAGCAACACACAACATGAGAAACATTGTCATGTTCTGAGGAAAAAGAATACAACATGGGACATGGCAGAAATCCCTCACAAACAAGAATGCACAGCATCACTACAAGGTTGTCACAGCAGCTGAGAATTATGGAGCCCTGAATTCATCATTTGTCCCAACAAGTATGGAGAGGAAACACACACTCTGATACTTATTTACAGCAGAACTGAGAAACTGCAAGCACACTCCAGTAGAGGAGATCCATGTTTCTATAGACCTCACCTCCAGCAAAAGGACTGAATGTCAGAGCCAGTCTCTGCTTCACTCGACTCAATGGCCAGGCCGAAGTCGATCAGTTTCACCTTGAAGGGCTTTGTCTCATGATCCACCAGCATGATGTTGTTCGGTTTCAAATCTGTGTGGATCACTCCGATGCTCTTCAAGGCGTCGAGTGCTGTGGCCAGCTGCACGTACAAAGTCGGTCATAAAATATAGAGCATGTGCTACAGCTGAACATTTGAATTTGGCTTTCTATCTGATAGTATCTGTACCTGTTGGATGATGGGTCGTATGTCACTTAAAGGCAGAGGGCGATAGTGTCTGAGCTTCATGAAGTCAAACAGGTTGATGTCCAAGGCCTCGAACACCAGACTAGTGCCAGTGCTCGTCTGGAAGGACTCGTGAAACTTCACGATGTGACATTTCTCAGGGTCCAAACCTCTGAGCTTTTGTAGCATGGCCACCTGGGAACACGTGACAAGTTTGACATGCTTACAATATGTTATCAAAAGATAGTTCATGTGTTACATTGCAAACCTTTTAAATGGCCAAGGCAAAATCTGACCAGCTAAGCAAATGCAACACAATCTTTTGCAAGTCTGAACATCAAAATCGATAAAGTAGCTCACCTCTTTTGCAGCGATGCTCTGTTTCTTTCTGTTTTTGATAGTCTTTACAGCCACTGTCTCCCTGGTGTCCAGTTTCATACATTGGGCCACTGTTCCAAAGACCCCCTCTCCCAGATGTTTCAGTTCCACATAGTTCAAGGACCTGCAGCGGCCCCTGGAGATGGGGCTGGGAGGAGGGGTCCGGAGGCCATCAGGATAACTTTCTTTCACCTTCTCCATTAAGGTTGTGTTTTTGCACACAAAACTGAGAGGAAAATGGGGAGAAAAGAGAGAAAAGAGGTTGCTCCTTTTAATCCCTACTACTTTCATTCCCTTTAATTAGACTATCATCCATTTATCATGTCATTTTACATTCGGATGAAATGTTAATTAATAGTATTTGCCTATCACTGCTCTAAAACCGTCATTTTACATGATTGTAGACATTGACTATAAATCCCACTGGCCTATTGTAAGAATTTAACCAAATGAAACAAATGAAACACTGGTGTCAGTTGACTATGTAACACTAAACATACTGCATTACATTTCCATTATTTATTAGTGAAGCCTACAACACCATGTCTGTATTTTCCCAAATGATCTATCTATCTATCTATCTATCTATTTATGTCTACCTACCTACCTACATACCTTCCTTTTAATTTGGAGTTAATAATTCTAATACAATAACAGTTTTAAGTAGGCTAATACATGTAACCGTATGTTGTAGATGAGAGCAACGTTTTTTTTTCTGCTCTGTGTTTTTTCTGGAGTAAAGTGTTCCAAACTCTACCACAGCAGCTCTAATTGCATTGGAAGAAACAACGCTGGCGTTAAGGATGACATTAGTTCAATTTTTTCCCCCTTTTAGATCGTTTTCACTGCGTTTTACAAATATTTACAATGACTGGATTTAATTAGCATCTAGGGCGTCTCAAGCGTAGTTTTACATTTAGAAAGCACTTGTCTAAACAGCCTATTAGGCTACATTTCCTTTGTTTAAGGCTACACCACTAAAGGCTGTCTGTATTTTCTGCAGTTAGTCTCCAAATTGACTTTGGTCACTCCTAAAACTCATTATCTCTGTCTCTGTCTCTCTATCTAAATACCTAGCTAGCCACCTAGCTACCAAGTTCAGGTCGGCCAGGTTTTAGTTGAACTTGAAAACATTTCTAGACAAGAAGCTACAGTATATTCTCTCTCTGACCACCGCCTTAAGGAAAGTTTCTAAAAAAAATAACAGCAGGCGGCTAACTGAGTCAATGATTCTTCCTTTCTTCAAGTCAGAGGTTGGAGTTAAAATATACTTGTCTAGAAAATTGCTCAAGTCCAATTAAAATAATACCTGACTGAAAATGTGAACATTGTATATTTCACCTCTGGTTCTGAGTTACAGCATCACTGGACCTTAGATACTTTGATACATTAAAGAAGAAAACCACTGACTTACCATAATCCATTGCAACAGTAAACTGAGGAAAAAATCGACATACTTGATGTATTAGTTCCACAGCAGTTTTATGATGCAATAATCCACAAATTCCGTTTTGAATGAGCAATGAAAATTGGTTCCAATCAGTAGGCTAAGACAGTAATATATAATGATAATAATACTAATAATGATAATAATCTAGTAAATTATGTACTGTCAGATAAATTGAGCATAAATAACTTTTCATACTAATAGAATTGAGAAAAACTGGGTGGGGTGGGTCAGGGCGTGAATACTTTTTCTTACCATTATACTTGATGGATGGGATGATTGATGTGCTGCAAAACATGAAACTCCTTAAATGTCCCATATTCTCCACTTTCCAGTGTTTTATCTTATGTCTTTATGTCTTTTCTAACACATTTCTTTAAGCTGAGCTAACTAAAGAAAAATTTTCCAGTTCTATTTACTTGAGCAGCAATCTGATTTACGAGATAAAACCATGCAAACCGATTGCCTTAAAAAAACTAAGCAGGTATTACTGATGTGGCTTCAGTAATATAAAATGTTTCAAACATCGATACATATAACAGAAAACAGGTTCCATTCTCCAAAAATAATCAAATTTACACACTTCTAAGCCTAAAAAAAGAAGTGAGACAGTTTCAAGGTTCAAATTATATTCATTTATTTTTCCCTTATTAACTTGAGTTTTACACTCTCAAAAAAGTGCCATCCACATTAATGGAAAAACGATTTGAAATGTTTAAAGACCTTCTCCTACAGGGCACTGACAATACAGTTTGAAATAATAGTCTTTGTAAGTCAGATGCCCACATGCCCAAATATGGCTTACGGTTCCATAGCGAACAGACCCAGTGCCATTAGAGACATAAATATACGAAGGTAAAAACAGAAAATCCTGCATTAAACGTAGACTGTAACAGAGACGATTATGTGAAACCCCATTCATTTTCCCTACGGAGAAATCGCTATGGAACTGTGAGCCATATTTGGGCAAGGCTGACGTCATTCGACTTACGAGGTCTATAAATATCCTTTATAAGGACATCCAATGACAGCGTTCCTACACAGTTTCAATTTCAAAATTTTAGACTTTTTCCAGACCTTAATCTCTTGATTTGATTTGAAGATTTTAGGGTTCAGTATGATTTACACCGACAGTCACCTTGCCTCTACTAACTATAATGTATCGCTCAATAGATGAATATTATTCTTCACAGCAACAAATATCAGAATATGTTGTGATGGCCTTCAGGCCATGGCCCTGCTTGTTTGTGTCTCTTGCTCAATCCAAATGTCCACCCTCCGGTCTTGTGGACTGAGCCCTCGCGGACTTCAGTCGTACGCACCGTGACGTGTTCAGCGTCATCACGTCAAGTCTGCGAGGGCACGAGCCTGCAAGGCTATATGAGCCGCTGATAGACAGGCCTCAAGTCTGTTTCACTCGTTGCCGTGGAAACGTTCGAAGCAACAGTCTAGCGACAACTACAGCCATGTACACGGTGATCACTGCAGCACTTGCGTATGTAATCGGTCTAGGCTTGTTTTGTGAGTGAACAAAATGATACTCATACATTTCTACACAACATATAGGCTACACACATTCAAATACAGAAATGTTTGTAAATATGGACCGTACTATGGCTAAATAAATTGAGTATTTCTTACATTGGAAGACCTTTTTTTGTGGTTTTTCAGAGCCTGGATATTTGGCATTACACTGCACAGCTTTTATAGGCTACCATCACTTAAAGACTACAATAATAAAATGCATTTTGATTACCTCTACAGCCTATACTTCTACATATTTCTGTGTCATGATGTGGTTGAATATTATTTCTGGCCTACATGATTCAAGTAACGTTTTAATAAAGTCATTGTTTTACACATTCATAATAAGTTCTTTTTGTTTTTTTGTTCTGCATCACGTCCGTACGTCCTATGCCCAGGCCCTTTGGTTCTTTTTCTGTTTGTTTTGTTGCTTTGGTAAACTGGGTTCACCCCCCTAGCACTCACATACACCTACTTGACCATGCATCCAACACCTGCACTACATGCTGACCTATTGACTGTCATACCTCATAAGGTTTAGCCTTAGTTTTTTCTTGGATTATTTAAAATAAATATTGATTAATTGACTCTACTGCTGCCTGGTCTCGCTCATTTGTTGTGACCTGAACGAGCGGTCAGAACAATGTGACATGACAGAAAATGTGTAGTCATACGTAAACAATGTGAAAAGAATGTATTGCATGTGTATTGGTACAACAACATTTTTCCATACCTTTCCAAAGTTTTTAGTGTAATTTCCAAACTTTGGAGGCCCAGTCACAAGCTGGCAAATGTTGGTTGGGATATTCTGAGATATCTGAGGTCATTGGGCCATAAATTTGGTGGCTCCTTCTCTCTTACCCTGCCTTTGATCCTTCCTTCCTCCCTTCTCTCACCTCCTCCAAGTTACTTCCTGCCACTGAACTCAAACATTTAAGTTTGCAAACAGGCAAGCAGTACCTAAAATATGTTCAATTAACTAAACGTTTAGCCTTCCATGTAGTCTCATTCAAAATGTGTAAACCAACTCTCTCCTTTTAATTATACTGACTTTAAAAATGTTGTTCATATAGACCAATATTTTTTATTTTCTTCATAATCAATCAATATAATTAAGGTTAGGGTCAGTACCTCCAACTTATCCTTGACACAAAAAATGACAAATGGAAGCCTACTTAAAACAATTTTGGAAACCAATTACCTGAAAATAAAAAAAACATGCAAAATATTAGGTTCACAAAATTCAATATGTAAAGTGAGAAGTGAGTGAGAAGAAAAGTAATTAGTATTTTGTCTGAATTTGAAAAGTTATATCAACAGGGAATACCTTGGAACCCATCCTTGACGAGCCATCAAAATACACAATATTTGACACAAAGTACATCTACACTCTTTGGTATAGTTTGTCATTACAGACTTGAGGTGGCAAAGGTCATAATATGCTCAACACCTGAGAATCTGCAACTTACCAACTGCACAAACAAGGAGAACTGAGAATACAAACACCGCTAGAACAGTTATCTGTGAAAAAATTACAGCATGAAAAGAGTAAGTGAATGCCTGGCGATTCAACTGAAAACTTTCAGTGTCTTCAAAACTTGAACAAAAGGAACAGGAGGACAAAACAAAACACACCAAGACAAATTCTCCCATTAATGCACGGCGCTAAAAATCTAATCT
This sequence comes from Centroberyx affinis, assembly GCF_046629955.1. Taxonomy (NCBI): domain Eukaryota; kingdom Metazoa; phylum Chordata; class Actinopteri; order Beryciformes; family Berycidae; genus Centroberyx; species Centroberyx affinis. Next base: position 174,813 of record NW_027282125.1, on the reverse strand, counting down.
CCTGGCTGACTTTTGTTCTCTGATTAAATTCACCCTCTCCAACATCACTGGACTGAATCTGGCCTTGAATAGGTATACAGATTGTACTCACCACAGGAGAAAAGAAAATCAGCAAGGCCCTTTTCTAACGATACATTTCACATCAGTTCAGTGTGACAGATTCTGGTTGAGGGGCATCAGTTTCAGTATACCTCCTAAATGCACTTTACCACGCGACAACATGACCCTCAGCTTAAATTTTGCTATGAAGAATAAACGGAACCAATGGGCTTAACAGGAAAATAGGGGGGGGGAATTACATCCGCAAAACCTATCAAAACACCTAAAAAAGAGGCCTCAAATACAGACATTTACATGGCCGTAAGTAATATGGCATGAGCTCCCCCGTAGACATATTTCTCCTTTCCTCAACAGAGAATTTACAGCCATTTACAAGGGTACCTATGCCCTTGTAAATGGCTATATGCCATTGTCACAAGGGTCAGGTATAAGTACCACAGTAGCAGAGTGTAAGCACCACACACACACACATCTGGACTTATTCTTCCAACATTAGGTCATTTTTCAGATTCAGCAGGCAAGGTTTTAAAGCTTTGCCATTATTCAGGCCCATCAATACTTCCTGGATGAAGGTAAAGGTGTGGATGAGCTTCTCGGGGAAGTCTTGGGGCAATCCTTGGGTTCAAATCTGATCTGGGACCTTTGTCGCATGTTATCCCCCTCTGTCTCTCTCAATCTTCCCTGTCGTTCTCCATGGTCAACTATCAAATAAAGGCAAAAATGCCCCAAAAAATAATCTTTGAAGGAAAAAAAAAAAAAAAGCAATGTCATCCTCCATCACAACAGCAATACTCGGAGGGCTGAACTGAACGGGATCTCTAGAGTTCTTGCTGACCACTTTGAGGAGATAGGCACATCTGCAATGTCTGGCTCATCCAACTCCTCTACCTAGATTGTGCATCATAAAGAGTATTTTACTATTTAGAGGAACAAGATTGAAAAGCACAGACTATAAGCAAACCCTCACTGCCAGCTATGTATGCATGAAAAACTTTCATGCTAGGTCTTGAAGAATTCTTAGTCATCCTCATGCAGGTAGTCTGGAAGGGCATGAAGGGCAGCAGTGTGTCTTGCGTTGACCCTCACAGTCTTTATAGGTCCTGATACCATTTACCACCTTAACCAGCATCATTTTTTTTTTTTTTCAACAGGGTTGACAAGTAGCTGTAAGGGATTTGAGGAGAAAAGCAGTAGCGAAAGCTTTGGGGAGGCAGAGAGGTAGAGAGCTGCATCTATAAACAGTTGGAAGTCATTTGATAGTAAAAATCTCATTAGTGGATTTATCATCAGGATCGGGCCAATTCAACCAATTTACTACATTTACTTCCTGGATGAGACACGCCCCTTGGCAACACTCTCCAAATCTCCACCCCCAGCCAGTTAGTCAGTCAAACATTTGTCTGTTTATGCGTGTCTCTGTGTGATAAATAGCAGCCAACTTCATTACTGCGAAGAAGATTGAATTCAACTGACTCCAACAGATACACACACAGAGCTATTTGGCTGTTTTTATGGTATTTTAACATGGTCTGCTCTGGTATTAATTCACACAGCCCATCTGGGTACTTGTGGGATACAGCTAGCTGGATAGCAGTGTTGCAACCTGATCTCACACAAATACATGAAACACGACCAAATTACATGTTGGTGGCACGTAAAGTGTTAGAATTTGTGTTCCCAGCACAAAATAGTTACAAAGTCTTTCCCTAACCTTAACCTTAAAGTTGTTTTAGTTTCCTAATCATAACCTTAACCCTAACCATAACCTTTTACTTGCCTGAAGCTAACCGTTAGCCAACCTTTAGCTGAAAATGCAATTCGTGGTGGAGGAACGTGAATTTCACATAATTCGTGTCCACTGCACATAAATCTGCGTTTCAGAGTTCGTGCCCAATTCATGACTTTTTATGAGATCATGTTGCAGTTTGCTGATCATGCAAACTCAGAAATGTTAGCCCATTACTTTTCCCACTAATGACTAGTGTAACAAATTTCTGTTTCAATTTCAGCAACAATAGTACAGTTACTGATCAAAAAACTAAATTGATTCTTTTGTTAACAGACTGAAGTTGAATTATCTAAAAACTATACACCCCACCCTCATCCCCCGATTTCTTTTCATCAGAATTAGCCGTCTAAAATAGCTTAGATGAGAATTACCAGGAACGTTTACTTTCTGGTGCGGAGGTATTCTCACTACTTTCATCGTAGAAAAAAAGAAGACCAAGGAGACTAAGACATACCAAATTGTAGAAGGATACTATACAAATGTCACAGCTAAACTGCAGTATAAATCCCTACTGTTTAGGATCGAGTGAAATGACAAAACAAACAAACAATGGACATCAATACTAGATACTGTTTTCCTACTTTTTTGTGTCACTGACATTACCCATGTACCATTCCCTTAATAATATATGTAATTGTAAAATTCCCTTAATTTTTGGAATACTCACATATTTTTTTCATGAGTGGCTGCATGTACACGCCATATCCCGTTTCAAACAACCCTAATGTGAAAATGGGATTAGGAGAAACCTGAATATTACATCTGATTAATGCTGATATAATCTGGAATACTGTGGCACACAAACACCATATCTTGTTTACTGTTGGTTTTCGCATCTGTGTGAGCTCGGTTTCCGGCGTAAAATTCAAAAATATGCTGTTTATTCGTGTGTTTGTGACTGGGATATGGAGATGCACCAAACAGCATTTCCACAGATATGTAGATATTTGGATATGTAGATATATGTAGATATGTATATGTCATCAGCAGTGCAGTGTGGATGCAAATGTAATCAATGTCTGGCTTCAGAAACAGAAACTCCGGTGAGGCTTTGTGATGCAGGATGGGAAGCGGCAACCGAGTGATGTCGGCCATCTTTGTTTTGTAGATTGACCGTAATGTCATTTTGGAATGAAACTGTGATTATCATAATAACGAACTGTCTGCTTGGCTCTAGTCTAATCAAATAGCTTCATGGCTCAATGCCTTGTTCTCTCTCTCTCTGTCTCTCTCTCTCTCTCTTGCTCACACACACACACACACATAAAAGGTCAGGTACTCGTATTTCTTTCCGCTATTCTTCTTCCACTCTCTAATCACTTCTCTTTTGTTACAGAGCTAACACTAATCAGAATGCCAATCATTCCTCTCCTCTAGCATTCACAGAACTTCTATTGACTCTTGGTGTCTTTTCATTTGCTTTCTCTGTTATCAGCAATACAGCCATTAGCCAGGAAGTGGTTTGTACGGACTAAGAGAGTCTTGTGATGTGGAGGTCTTGCTTCTACAGTGAATTCCTGACAAAATAATTACAATAATATGACAAAAGTTGATTTTCTGATTGTCTCTGTACCAAAGCTAGTGCTTTTTTGAGTGTCTTTTGAAATCACTAATTTGACTTTTAAGTATGTTTTGATTGAAGTGTTACACTTTGGTATGTTTTGTAAATTTACCAGTGATGGAGTGAGGGAAACAAGGTCTTGTCTTGGTCTTTGTCTATGCACTTTATTTTTTAAACATTTTGAAAATTTAAATAACCTATTTTGAACTCTGACCTGTCATACTTTTTTCATTGCATGGAAAGATCTCAGAATAATATTCTGTTTTTGTTCAATATCTCAGAAACTTTACTCTGAGTACATTTTAAATGAGCCAGTTTTTACTTTTCTTACACCGGTATTCTCTCCACTTTCTTTCCACTAGCTTGGTTAGGTTAACATGGCTCTGATGTGTTGCACTGTATCTTCAAATACAATACAGTACACACTGTTCTGAAACCTCAAGAGGCAGTGGCTTCATTCTCCTGCTTAAAGAAAACGGTTTATTGTTATTAATTGTTAAGCTTGACATGTGTGCATGAAGAGTTTGCAAAAATGAGATATGCACCATTTCAAGTAAGCTAGACCTAATAAAATCACTTATGCAAAGAAAAAACCCATTTAAGATACTTTAAGACCATTGCCTACCACTTGCTAACACTGTTGAGGATGTAAACAAATACATTTTTGAAGATTATAGGTAAAAAAAAAGTGTTTTCTAAAAATAAATATATAGTGTTTAGGAATGAAAAACATCTCGCGTCAGTGCAAGTGCAACACTGGAGCAGTAAATAAATCCCTGCCGTTTTTGTTTGCTCGTATCACAGAGGGTTCACTGAAGCATCGTCGCCGCACGGCGCGGGCGTAACAAGGCAATACACACTGCTGTGAATACTAACAAGAGGTAGTACGAGTGAGAAGAAGACAGTGGAATTATAAATAAATCCCTGCTGATATTTCTGCTGAACCGTATCGTAGAGGTTCACCGACGGCGGAGATTCAGCGACACAACCGATACGCAAGACGAGATGTTAGACCACAACACGACACGCGGACTGAATACTGTAAGCTTTAATGTAAAGGGGGGGGAAAACGCTTGACTTTCTGCCGGCTCCTTTGCGGTCGCTTGTACCCGATTCGAAAACCTGGCAACGCTCAGCGAGGCTGCCAAGGGAGTTGTACCTCCTCGCCTCCGGGGCACTATAGCACTATACCTTTCTCTTCACGGACCGCCTCTCCACTGCCCCACCTTCCACCTCTGCTCGTGTCTCATCGTACTCCTGTCTTGTCCGCCTGACCACCTCTCTAAAAAAAAAATAAGAATAAGTCTGGCTGTTAGTTCAGTGGCGGCACATTCTCCAGTTATTTCAACACTTCTCTTTTTAGCAGTGTCGAGAATGTGAGATTGTGTAGGGTTTCCTGACATTATTAAGCGTCAAAATCGAAGGTCAAAAGTTCATTGGGTAAAAATGACATTTCCCTTTACACTTGCTTTTAACATGCTGGGTGATTGGATTATGATTGGATAGAGCAAAGATCGCATAAAATCTAGGTGTCATTGAAGATCCAATCACCCAGACCAGCTTCACAGGTGGCGAGAGACACATTTGGTCTCATTAACGGCAAAGTGTAAATGTGATCAACTCCAATCCACATACAGTATATGATCTTTGAAAACTGATCTAACCAGTAAGTGTACAAAAGTCAGTTGGCATGTAACTTAGATAGTAACATACATACTTGTCAAAAATGGATTGTCAGGACACTGCTGGATGGGGAACGAGTGAAAGGAGGTGTTTAATAGGGATGGGACGATATATCAAAATTGAATATATCGTGATACAAAAATGTGACAATACGTATCGTGGAGCAGAAAAATGAATCGTGATATTAGATACATTTTATTCTGCTGTAGTAATCACAAATGAGACGGCATGCACTTTCACAAGCTCTCCATCCAAATTATATTATTTGCACTTTGTAATGACATTTTTAAACGGTTGTTTACATTCTAGCAGCCAATGGCATCGCTAGAAAGATTTGTGTCTCAGAAATAGACATATTTCTGCACAGTCAGACTTTGTTGTCATTGAACTTTTATGTAACACATGGTATCGTGGTTGTATCGAATCATGAACCCTGTTTCGTGTATATATATATATATATATCGCATATATACTTACTTATCTCACAATCGTATTGTGAGATAAGTATATCCCCAGCAATCTGTTTTGCTGAGAAAAAGAGAAATCTGATTTCAGTGTGTATACCGGAGACGCATTTTAGCGCCAGGCGTTAATGTAATCCAACTAAATCACATCTAGACACAATCCAAATACCAGGTGGAAAGTGAGCCAGTGAGTCCAGAGCAACTCTGAAACAGCTCAAGTGTGGAAGGTGTACCCTAATTACAGTAAGAGCAAGATGCTCTGACCGGTTAGAGCAGGACTCCAGCTATACATAAGGGCTTGACACTTCATCAGCCTGGCAAATGGCCCGGAACTGGACAGGGTGGAGAGCCAGATGTCAAGGTGCGATGCTCCCAAGGCAGCCGGCACACTGAATACTGTAAACCCAACCGGACGCTAAGCTGACTGCAACTGACAGTTAGCTGATTGAGGCAGTCAGTTAGCCGAACGCAGCGGGCTGGAAGCTGAGTGCCATGTGACTCGCCACCTGTTAAGACTACACTTTGCTCTTAATCCCCTATAGAGACACATAACAGGGTCTTTTTAACACGCTTCTGAACTCGTCCACTAACAAGCCTCTGTAATGGGACTCCTCAACAAATGTGTATGGGTGGCCCGCTGTATTAGTTCAGGTACAAAACATCTATGCTAGATAGAGAGCCATGGGAAGCTTCTTTAATTAGTTTCTTAACGAGCATCTAGTGCCTTTTGCAATTAGTTGAGATACTAATTACTAGGATCTGCTGTCATTACAGACATTTTATTCAAACAATGTTGGTAAGCTCTTAATGAGTTTCTTAATGCATATGCACAGGTTGTTTCATGTATTGAATACAAGGTTCTGTAATTGGACACACACACACACACACATATACAACCTATAATACAATATAGTAATATTGCCGATAAAGTGGGATATTAAAACATTGTTACATTTCCTTAAAACCCTCACTGCAAAATCTTCAGTGTTAATTTAACTCTAAGAGTGTACAAATCAACTGTATGCCAGTGTTTATATAATTCCACACCCACCAGAGTTAATTTAACAATAATAATAAAAAATAATTATAACAATTTCACATTCCACACTTCCAGGGGTGCTGAAAAAGTTTTATTTCGAACCGACTAAATCCTGGTTTCCAAAACCAATGAAGGGTTTTGACCTGTGGATTTGTACAAAGAAAAGTTATCAAAACATTATGGCCTCTATAAAGGTCACGCAAAGCCTCAAGCACACACTATGGAAATATTTAGACTGTTCTCTGAGGGAATGAATTCATCTATCTTCGGAAGAAATGCATGGCACTTCAGTTAGCGACACGTCACATCGTCACATTCAGAAAATTGTAAAAGTGTACAGTGTAAAGAGAGTAGTTGTGAATGGGCATGGGAATTTCAATATTTGCAAAGTGAAAACCTTTAAAACAGCAAGTGTGTAGACAGTCAAAAGCTGTGAAACTGCATCATACACTGTTAATGCCGGCAGATGAAAGCGCAGTCTCACTTTTTCTTTCATTTCGTGTCTGCTGTGTATGTATGTGTGTGTGTGTGTGTGTGTGTGAGAGAGAGAGAGAGAGAGAGAGAGAAAGGAAGAGAAAGTGAGACAGAGAAAGAGAGGCAGACAGACTGGCAAAATGTTCTGCCAGCGTCTGTGTGTGTGTATGTATGAAAGAGAGACAGAAAGGGAGAAAGAGATACAGAAAATGGGCAATATAGACACACACTCTCTCAGACACACACACCACACACTAACCTTAACCCTGAACCTGAATCCTAACCTTAAAATAGCCCTTTAAAGAAGTGAGGACCGCAAAGGTTTTTCCCTTGTCCTATCCTTGTGAGGACATTTATTCCTCACAAATATAGAAATAGAAGAACACACACACTCACACACACACACTCACAAGGTGCAGGTAACAACACCAGGGTCTCCTCTTCAGCTGGTGCGTTTGATGTATCCACCCTGACAGAATGGGAGCTCCTCAATAGTGGAGTCCACAGAGAGAAGACGTGAAACTGTCGCATATCAAACACACCTGAAGGATTTCCAGACCTATGACTGTCTCTCTCTCTCTCTCTCTCTCTCTCTCTCTCTGCCTTCCCTAGTCCAGTCTTCTGGACTACAGACTGCCTTTTTGAGGTTTGATATTTTAAAGTAATAATCCGTGACATTTCCATATAAATACAGGTCCATGGCAAAAGATTTTCTTGGACATGAAGGCCACCAGGGAGCCTCAAAATGCCCCCAGCTGCACTCATGTTGTCATGCTGTGAAAAAAAACACAGGTGGCATCACTTCCTAGCTGTCTCAACATTTTCATGACCTGCCTATGGTGACAAAGGTCCTGAGATCGCGTCCTGAGTGGTGCAACCATAATGTGACACGAATACAGCTATGTATGCTGGCTGGTTTAGGTGAAGTTCCTCTAAAGGTTAAAAGGCATTCATTAAAGCTGCAATAAGCAAACATTTCTGACCACTAGAGGGCGACAGAAAGCGCAACACATTTGTAAATAACACACAGCAAAGCCACTGCACTACGGAGGCCTACAAAGGACAACCGGAAGGATAAAGGCTAACAGCTAAGCTAACCATACCTGCTGAGAAGTGTCGCCGGTCACCAGTTTGCCAGATGTTTCTCCCGCAGAAGGTTACATGTCCCACAATGACAAGTGAAGAGGCAGGTAGCAAGTATACTAGCTTAGCAAGTTTACTCGCTCGCTTCATCGAGCGAGTAAACTTTTAAACAGCGAGGGAGGAGACAAGCCAGTTTTAAAAAAACAAGCTTTAAGAAAGATTTGAAAACAGCAACACAGCTGGCTGCTGTGTGGATACTGGTTTATATCATTATGTCTCAATGAAATCTCCACATAGCACACGTTAGCTTCAGGATTGGTTATAAAGTCTGATGTCGCTTATTGCAGGTTTAAGCCTGATTTCATTTTCTCCTCCTTTTTTCCCTTTTTTCTGTTAATTTCCGTTTATTTTTTATTAATTTTACCTAATTAGTGCTTGCCAGCTACCTACATTAAAGTGGATACAGACAACTTTTCAACTTTCCCCCTGTTGTCCCCCCCTAGCGTTTCCAAGTGGTATTGTTGTCTGCATCGCTGTCGCAAAGACAACCGGATCACTTTCTGTTAGAGCCTAGCTCTGTGCAATAGAACAAACCATCTGTCTGCTTATCAACTCCTTAACATAATTAGATGTTAGTTTCTTTTGTTCCTGGCTTCCTTTTTCTGGCTGCTAGCAGTAGCATTAGCAACATGGCTAACGCTTCTGCTACTAATAGCTACCGGGGAAAACTATCCTATGCCTCTTTTGGTTGCGCAATGGATGACGCACTTCCTTTAAGTAAGTAAGTCGAGCCTTCATTCTCCCGGGAGATCGTACCCGGTGGCAGACAGAATTGCATAGTGAAAGCGAGGCTTATAGGGAACCAGTCTAAATGCCGATGGTGTCATTATTCTATAGCCATTACACTGTGCAATCAACATTTATTTCATAATGATAAGTTAAAGCAAAAAAGTTGTCTATAGGGTCTTTAACCCAAGACAATATAAAGGCAATACCAGAGCAGCAACAATTTTGCCTGTTGAAGACTTTGTAGCTCCAGACCGCTACATCGATGCAATCAAAGCCTTTCACACTGCCAACAATTGGTCGGAATAGAGCGACACATGAACCAGTGTGCCGAGTCACTCGCAGTGTGAAAGCAGGGTCAGTCTCTCTTTCTCTATCTTTCTCTACACTTTCCATGTGTCTCTTTCTCTGATCAGTTAGTCAGACAGTAAACCTTGGTAAAAACCTTGGTAATAGAGATATAGTAGAATAGTAGAATATAATGTTAATAGAAAAAAAATGGAAACGAATAATTAATGCTAGTGTTCCATTGGGATTGCTGGTTTTAATTTGACCTAGCCTCCTAATCCTGACTGGTTATTGTGTGGAATGATGGAATGTGAAATAAGCTGTTATAACTTAATTAGTCAAATCCCTGATGGGAGAGGCCATATTTAGTGTTACAATGCATAGTATAGTGTGTGTGTGTTTGTGTGTGTGTGGCTGAGCAGACCCTTGGTTAGCAAACACAGCTAAAGGCTATTTATCTACTAGTAGGGTGTGTTATGGACTATTTTTTCCTGTTCAGTTCAAAATAAACACTTGAAGAGGTTCAATCCACAATGAGATATCCAGAATTTGATAAATATGGTAACATTTTTGCTTATAAAATGTTTGATTCCACAAAGTTAAAACAAATAATGGTACTTTTTAATTGAATAGTAGGTAATTTAAGTCCGTGGTTGAGTAATTGATACTGTTATAAGCCGGATATTGAGAGATATTTAAAGATGAACTTCAATTTAATTTAACTCCACTTTAATTTAAATGGTACCTGGAGGGGGCAATTTCTTTTAAGGGACTTGCTGGTCCCTGAAAGCTTATATTAAATGGTGCCAGGGCATGTGGAGCACTGTGTGTGTGTGTGTGTGTGTGTGTGCGTGTGTATGTGTAATAGTGATATTAAATAAGGCATAATACTGCTTTTTATATTTAATGTTGCTGATATGATTAAAGGAGCAGCAATACCATTAACTATGGGGCTGTAGGAGGGGTCTTAGTGACTGCCTCCTGTAACTTGTACTGTATAAATAATAACACACTGAAACATGGTCACTCTTAGTTGTTGGTAGGTTTGTATGATATTCCCACGGCTAGTCTCACAAGGCCTTGTTTCCCGTGTCTTACAGATTTCTCAGCCTTAAAAGTGGAGCTGCGACTTGATCCCCTAGATTTCCAGCAATTGAGCTAACCTAGCTGTTCCTATTCCAATAGCCAAAGGAATACACCATGGTTCTGGGAGATTGGTCCATTTACCGGTCAACTTACCTTACAATCGCCTACACAAAACTGTCAGACTTTATCATTTTCACATATCATTTAAGATTACTTAGCATTTAGCAGAGCTGCTACAAGTTCTCATTTTCTCACTTTTCAGATAATGCTAGTGGTCTACTGTCACTCAACATAGTGTATGCTAAAGTGTTAGCATGAAGCCTACTGTCACTCAACATAGTGTATGCTAAAGTGTTAGCATGGCAGAGCCAACGTACCAGGGACACATGTATGATTTTGGTGCCTATGTTCTCTTAACTTAACGGCTAAACTGACCGACAGGCTAGAAAAAGTGCATTCATATAGGACTTGCTCAACAGAAAAATGCAAAGAGCATTACACAGGAAATACAATTCAGCCAACTTGAAGTAGAAGTGTAGCCAATTAAATGGTCAAGTCTCTCTGAGTTACTCAGATTAGTACTTACTGTTACATAGTAATTCACTTGAATTGAGGATGTGTTTTGGATATTGAATATATGGAACCGTTTCCTCTGTGTGATTCAGGCAAGAAGCGGCTCACACACGTGAACTCATATGATGAGTCTGCACAGTTAAAAATCTAAAAACATGGGTCGGGGTTGCATGGGATAATTCAAATTCTGGATCAGTTTTTCTGTTTGTGCCATTTGTTTTGGGGGAAGGCATGCCATGGATGGAAAATTGGAGGCACCTGTCGCAGCTGGAGACACACTCAGCATTCAGTTAGCAGCGTTGTAATCCAATCCAATAACTTGCACTTCAGTGTGATCACACCAGAAATGATATGAAAATGAGGGTGTTTTTTTCTCTCTTTTCTACAAGGAAAGGCTGACAATAGACAGACAGGAAAGATTGGGGGATGCCATGCGACAGATCGAGTTCACAAGCCAGATTCAGACACAGGGTGCCACCACCAGAACACCCCAAGGGAATAAGATTAGTAAGTTAGTCAATGTGTTAGAGGCTCTACAAAGCCCTTAACCACTTCAAAGCCCTCAATTTGCCACAGCCTTGCCAGTGACAAGAAGCTAATAGACTCTTATTCCCAAAGGGACTTAGCGTGGCTTCTTGTGGTCAACTCAAAATGATCAAAACACTTGGGTGAAAGCACTATTTTCTGCAAATAAAGTGCAGATCATCTCTGATGGCAATAAGTTGTTAAAAGAGGAATACAAAATGGTTGTTGAGGTGAAACTGCATATCATAAATAATGAGTAAACCCTGGCTAGACCTGTCTGGTCATGTAGAGGATGTTTAAAACCTTGATTTGCCAATAATAATAACCAATCTGACGAAGAAGTTATTCCCACCGCCCATTGGAGCAGGTTGGGGGTCAGAGGTCAAGGACAGCTCAGCGGTAATGAGGAAGCCCTGTCTACCCCTGTCTGAACCTATGTTGGAAACCAGACAAACCCTACGTTCAGGCAGAACGCAACAAAATAAATAAGTAAAGCAGAGGCAGGTGTAGTAGAGATTGACACAACTTGGCTGCAGGCGACACAAATTCAGGTGATTTGCGCCAGTTTTTCAACTCACTTGCAGTAAAGCAAAAGGCTTCAATAGATGACAAACTGATTGTAGTACCAGCTATAGTATTAGTATTATAGTATTATTATAGTATTATATTATTAGTATAGTATTAGTGTTATATATTCATTGTGGGGAAATTGTAATTAAGTAAAACTTTATTTATATAGCAGTTGATATAGCAGGCCAATACATAACAAAATGTCCATTGGGTATTTGTGACCAATAACACTGACCAATGACATCTGCAAAAAAAGTTTATTAAAGCTAGATTCCCCAAAGAAGACAATTGGTGGTGTGTAAACCCTTGCACAAAACGGTTAATATAATAAATAATAATTGTAAACTTTATTTATACAGCATCATTGTTAACAAGGTTACAAGGTGCTTTACAGTAAAATGAGAAGAAAAAATGTAAATAAAAACAGTAAAACATCAAATACAGATAATAGATAAAGGAGTAAACAAAGGTAAGAGTAGTGTGTAATCAAAGGAGGGAGCTGAAACATACAGCCCTACACAACATGTTTAAAATATGTTATAAATAGATTAAAAGAAGAATCAAAACATTTGCTTAGTATTTGCTTTGCATTTACATTTCATTAAGATGTTTAAAAGGCCTTTTTTTTATTTTTATTTTTATTTGTGCAATAAAGTGATAACACAATACAATACATGGTGTTGGAAGACAGGGCAGAACAAGGTAACAGAGTCACAAAATAATCAGACATAAACAAAACAAAAAGGAAAAGAGAAAACAAATCAACAAACAACCAGACAGAAAAGAGGCAAGTTCAGTTCAATGGTCTTTGAGGGAGTGAAAGTTCATATGAAAGGGGTGGTTGTGCCTGAAATGTGCCTAAAAGGCCTTTTTTATAAATAAATTGTTTTTGGAAGAGATTTAAAGAAGACACTGTATATAGATATCATATTTGCAAGTGTGATAGAGGAAGAAACTACATTGTTTCATCAAGAAAGATGTCAACCAAAACCACTGATCACACTGATCATTGATCCAAACCACTGACTGTTGTGTCAGCTGGTATCATCATGTGTTTGCATGTCATCATGCCAATTCTACTGCTTATTTCTCAAGTCAAGTGATCAAACTCAACATCACAGTACTGGACACACTGTTTGATTGACAGGTGGTCTCTGGGAAGAGCAGTGCAGAAACACAGCAACGAACGCTGAGCAACAAAGATGGAGACAAAATTTGAAAGAAAAAGGATCTCAAGGATTACCTCTTTAATGTTAAAGTTAGATATGGCAAAGATTAATTTCCAGAATTTATTTTCCAGGAAGAGACATCCAACTTGTTGACCTCTGCGGTGAATTATGTAATTGTGTCAAATGGTACGTCGGTCCTGCCTGTGAGAGTGGATGTTAACTCAATGTTAATGTCACAGTGGGATTTGAAAGAGATACAGTTTCATAAATCTACACTGTAATTTGCACCTGTGGATCACCTCAATATTGAAATGTGAGAGGAGCGAGGCACATGGTTAGACTTCCTGTTTAATTCTCATCCAATCTGCTCTCTCTCTCTCTCTCTGTCTGTCACTTACACACACACAGACACACGCACACACACACACAAAATCTCAGCATAATTATCATGCCTCTCCCTCTCTGTCACCTTCTCTGCACAATACTTCTTCCTGTCTACTGATCCGAATTAATTACTGCTCTAATAGCCTAAAAATATATGCGAGAGGGAGTGTGAGTGTGTGTGTGTGTGTGTGTGTGTGTGAGCACCCTGAGATACTCTTGATGAAGGCAGCTTTGCCGCAACATGAAGGGTACCCACAGCGATAAAGGCTTTTTTTCAACTTTTGCACATAAAAGAGTGCCTTGGCTTTCTTTCCTTCTCTCATGTCATCAGTGCTGTTGGATAGGGAAAACGTGTATTTTGAAAAAGACAACTTTTTAAGAAAGAAATATTCTCAAGTTGACGACAATACATTTTTTGTCATCATTCATTGTGCTGTGACTGGGTTTCATGGGGAGGAAAGCAAAGGCTTCACATATTTAATCTTTCCCCAAATATTCCTCCTTCCTTAATTTAAAAGATGAATTTGATTCCTCATAATCTATCTTCGCTGAAATGCTTAAATAGCGGAAATCTGTGTGTCAAATCTGCTGTAACGCTTGATTTGGAATATGAAAAATTTCTCTCCTCTCCTTTCCACTCCTCCTCTTCCTCCTCCTCCCCAATGATTGACGCTTGAAAAGACACCGGCCGCTTTGTTTTCTCCCCCTGATGAAAAGCAATTTAAGTAATGAAAGAGAGAAAAAAAAGCGAGACAATGTAAATTGAACACGGCCACACGCCGATCGACTCCTGCTCAAGGTCAGCGATGAAGTGAAGAGTTCTGTTCCAAAAAACAGATACACTCACACCTCCACTCATAAGATGACTGACAACAAGCACTTTGTGAAGGCTTAAAGTCACTTAAAGCCCCGGGACAGTGGATCTGACAAGCCTTTATTTTCCCTGGAGTCTTTTTTACCCTTTCGCTAAGGTTTGAAAAGAGCAGAAAGGCCGTTTGCTGGACATAAACACTGCGGACACCCTGAGGTGTCCTGAGCTCAAATCAGGATGGGGATGGATTTGCAGTTTTATCCGGAATCCCTCATTTGCAAATTGCAATATGTCAAGCATAAGCAGTCCCTCATAGTTAAGCAAAAGACGTTTTAGTAGTGCTTTGATGTTGCTGAAATGATGGAGGAGCAGGGGCGTGTCTAGGGGGTGGCCAGGACCACCCCTGAAATCTGGTCACCCCAGGTGCCACCCCAAAATCCTGAGTTATGATTGGCTGATGGCCATGTTAGAGGCAGGACCATCAAGGCAGTTCATGTCTTTTTCCAAAACTACGCTCCTGTGTTCCAAGAAACATGCCAAGGGAAGCAAAGAACAGACCAAATTAGGGATCAGTGTGGAAAAAAAACTGTCTGACCAAACTGAATGGCAAAGATAAATGCAGCACGCACCTGAAGATAAAAACCAAGAGGTAATGTTAGTAGCCTACATTTTTTTTATATGCATACAGTAGACAGTGATGCCTGATAATTCTGGTTGTTTTCAACTTGGGCCTTGTATGGAAGAGGATTAGGGCCACGTGAAAAATGTATTTGAGTTCCGGGATTAATCTCAGATTTCTGAGAATAAAGTCAGAATTCTGAGTTTAAAGTTGGAATTCTGACTCAGAGTTTGGAATTCTGACCTGATCAGTGCCACCCTTGCTTGAGTCTGTACCACCACCTCAACCTCACATGCACCCATATATACAAAGAAAGCAGTGAGCGCACAACGTGACAGCGATTCACCAACGGTTAGGATGGCTGATAAGGGATGATGAGGAATCGTCAATAATTTATAGTGGTTACATGTGAACATAAATAGGCCCTCTGGCTATCATGTAAATAAAACAGCTGTGGGGAGCCGTGGTCGGAGGAGTTATTTTCCCCGCACCATTGGCTTAGAAATCCTCAGCGCTGTAGAAACACCGATGGGAATCCTGACAGCGATTTGAACGTCTCATCGGTCCAATTTGGTCTTGAATGTGGTCCGACCAAAGGGCTTTAATGGCAAGCTATGAATGAGATGTATCAACAGAGTGTAAACAAGGCGGAGTGATACTTGAGTGATGAGGTTTGAGAGTAGGCACTGTTTGGAATGTGTCTCAGCAACTCACAATGAACGGACGGGACTAATTGTTATTATGTAATGAAGGAGGAACATTTTAATGGCGTTCTGGACTCTTATTATGTGTATATTTGTTTTTTCCCCAAAATGGATACTCTTCAGGTTCTGTTCTTGTAATAAGAGCTCTCTGAGTCCCAGTTGTGATGAGTTGGAGAAATAAATAACAAAATGCCAACAGTGCACTTCTATTAGAGACACATTTCTATCAGTTCTAAGCTACGGTACTGTACATATCGTCACTATCGTACAAACCTTGTCAGCTTTGCAGGATCTAAGATAAACAGCTTTGTTTTAGCCTGACCACCATGCATTTTTGAGTTTATCCAGTTGGTTATGAATTTTCTCATGTTGTCCTTTTCATTTTTCATATCAAGGACCCCTACTTTAGTCTACATTAGGGCCATGGACCCCCATTTGATGAGATTTTCTCTCTCTGACCCAAATCTGAGAATATTTTTTATTGTTAAAAATGTATTTGTCCAGAATTTCATGACTATGTGTATTTTAGGTAGAGAGATAACTGAGAAACTATGATCAAAACAGTCATTCTTCTACATTCTTGTTCTTATAAATGAAATAATGAAGTTTAACAATTCATCAATTTGCTGGAATGCCCTCAAGGACCCCTGGTGGTCCCCGGACCCCACGTTGAGAACCACTGCTTTAACTTAAGTAAAAACATGAAAATCACCACAATTGAGTTAAAAAATAGCTACAAGGTTTTCACATCACCGCAGCAATATACAGTAGTAAATACAGTATATCTGCAGGCAATTTCAAGCTACCCAATCTTGAAAATTTGAAAACTGTGCTAAATTAGTCTCAGAGGAAGGTTTTATCTGCATTCTCTGAACATGAGAAGAGCTCCCCCATAAAGAATTCACTTTGCTGTAGTATTAGTTTGTGAACATACAGGCATATCTTGGCCGCCCTAGTTACAAGTAGCCTACTGTGTGTTTATTTAACCAATAGAGGCAGTTCACACAGTGGATAAGTCTGACATAAACATGGTTCGATGATCAATCACCACACCGCAATCAAGTGACAGCATCACTTTGAATCATTTATGAGGTCAAATTTACCATAATCGTGTCCGTGATTATGTTTCACCCTCGCCTGGTCCTGTGTGAGGAAAGCTCCTGGAATAAGGTGAAAAGCTACTTAATGAAGGTCACTGTAAGGGCAACTTCAATCTGCTCTCACGCAGTTACAGTTGAATAACGGAGCTCATATTTGCATGAAGTGAAACTACTGGGATCCCACTCCCAAGGTGCAAAACAATGGGACCAAAGAGGTAATTTACATGGTATTTCCATAGGATTATCATCTATATGTGGGCAAACAGGCAGGTCATTCACATAACCTTCAGCTGATTTGTGAAATCAGAGCGGGGCCCGGACTGTGAGAGGGGGAAGACTATCACAAGGAAGAATGAAAGAAATACATAAAGGAGAAAAAAAATACATAAGACGAAACTTTAATGATCCCCAGTGGGAATTGGATCGTTGTAGCAGCAGATAGAATAGAATAAAGAGTAAACTAGAAGGGCACTCGGAGAGCGCAGACCTCCGCCAAGGTTTGTGCTATTATTTCTTGTTCTTGAGTCGGATCCGGATCAACTCCAAAATTTAATGGGTTCTTCTTCGGCCCATGCTACAGCCTTCCACCAAGTTTCATGAAAATCGGGCCAGTAGTTTTTCCGTAATCCTGCTAACAGAGAAACAAACAGACAAACAAACAAACGGCACCGTAAACATAACCTCCTTGGTGGAGGTAATAAGAATATAGCAATAGGATCATAAAAACATATGCAACTGACATGTAGACAAGCATGTATGTATGAATGAAAATGCTGAAAAAAAATATGGAGTGTGTGCAAAATAGCAGCAGTTGTAGCAGTAGAACGTGCTGAGACATGGAAAAAATGAAATGCACAATAAGAAAATGTACTAAAAAAATATTAAATACGTGCCTAATCTTGAATGCAGCATACAAATTGAACATACGTATTGCTGAACAGCAACAAGTGTTTCACACAGTATCTGTGGTGGTAATAAAAAACAAAGAAGCAGTGAAATATTGTGCCTTTTTGGAATTAACAAAGTAGCAAAACTCTGTGTAGACCTTACCTTGAAATCAAGGCCACTGTGCAGCACCTTGAGCTTGCTAAGAAATGTCAATAACAGGCTGAATGAGCAACACCTCATGGAGGGTTTACAGGAAAAGCACAGAAAAAAAGTTATTGTTTAAGTGAAAATTTCTCATTTTCTCGTAGGAATTGCTTTTATGAATTTTTGACACGTGTATCCTTGTGTCCTTTGACTTGTCTAGGGCGCATTGCTTGATGATGCAAAAACATCAAAGCAACATTTCATGGTGTCTTTAATGTGTTCTTGAAGTGAAATAACAGAATAACAAATAAAAACGAGCTCAGCAAGCGACTTTATCTCAAGCGCTCCAGCTTATTTCATCTGTGAGGTTGTTTATCCTCAATCACAAATGTGCCTTTGAGCATAATCTCCGAACTTCTGCACCTGTGTGTGTGTGTGTGTGTGTGTGTGTGTGCATAGACACTCCAGAGTTCATAAATGAATGAATAATTTATTGCCCCTCTTAGGAAAATTTGTTGCTCTTTGTATTTCTCTGTAACACAATCTTGTAAATATCACGGAAGTGGCCCTCCCACATTAAGCGCTGATTAATTATTCAGCTTTTAGTTTAGTTAGTTGTGTTGATTCATCCTAGCAATCCTCTTGCTTTCTGAATCTATATCTGGTGCTATTTGTATAAGCCCTCAGCATCCAACGTATTTTCTGGGCTTGTTAGTTTAATAAATTAATTTCAGGTCATTATTGAATTATTGGGAGTTAGCAATCTGTTAGATTGTATAAAAGGGATAGTTATTTTATCTGCTCCTTAGGCTTGGGAATTCATAATGTAGTCGTATTTCATCTTAATTGGGTCATTTTTAGAGATGTACATAGTTCATTTGTCATTTTTTCAGGTATTTCAGAAGCATAGTGACATGCAAACACGCATGCATGCTCATATGCACACACAGTGGTCAGAGTGCAGGGTCAGTATACTATAGCGCCAGTGGAAAAGCTTGCTCAACAGCACTTTGGCAACACTTTGTAACTTAGAAGATGGAGCCAGCAATCTTTTGGTGTTTGGCTGTAAATGTTGGGCCATTTCTTTGTCTGGAAAAGTATAGCTGAGAATGTTCATCACACACTAAACTGTCTTTGGCAGGAGCTGATATGATGGAGAATGGTGTTTTCTTTCTTACCACAAAATATGGAATGCTGTTTCCATATAATAGCTATAGTATTCAGGTAAAACGGACAGAAAACAACAGTTAACTTTCCTACCTGCCCCTGTGTTACAGATCCATCAGTGTTCATAGGAATAGCATACCAAAGTTAAACAAATACTTCAAGCCTTTGGGAGATTGGCCCATTAGTCAACTTACCCATTAGGTGATGAGAACATAGACACCAAAGTCACCCTTGTATGCCAAATAGATCATTCACTCTGATGCTACATGCTAACACTTCAGCATACACTATGTTGAGTGACAGTAGGCTCCATGCTAACGCTTTAGCATACACTATGTAGAGTGATAATAGGCTTCATGCTAACACTTCAGCATACACTATGTAGAGTGATAATAGGCTTCATGCTAACACTTCAGCATACACTATGTAGAGTGACAGCAGGCTCCATGCTAACACTTTAGCATACACTATGTTGAGTGACAGCAGGCATCATGCTAACACTTTAGCATACACTATGTTGAGTGATAGTTGGTCACCAACATTATCTCAAATGTGAGAAACTGAGAACTTCTAGCAGCATTAAAATAAATGGTAAACCTAATCTTAAATTATCTACAGCTAAATCTGACAGTTTTGTGGAGGAGATTGGTAAAAAAAAAAAAAAAATTGACATGAAATATGATATAAAAATAATGTACTGTTTACTACTACCAGGAACTACTTTCTATGTTTCCATAGGTAGTGAAGGTGGTGGGTGATGTGAGACTGTGTACAGCTAGAAATCACTGCACAGTGGATGAATAGGCCTACATGGTTGCTGACCTGCAATAGTTCCAAAAATAACCCTGGCTACATCAGCTACTGTATATTGAATTAATGATATCTAATTTGTAAAATTCATGAATCTACAGGCCCATATAATACGAAAATGTTAATGTCTTTTTGTTACTAAAAGGTCACTCGTCTTATTTTGCATAATGCTAGTTAGCTACTATCCAAAGTGTTAGCATAGCGCCGGAACAATGGATGGATGATTTTGCTGTCTATGTTCTCATCACTTAGCATGTGAGTTGACCAATCTCCCAGAAACTTGGTGTATTCCTTTAAGAGTCAGACATTAACTAGCTTTAGTGCAATAGGCTATTTTGGAAGAAGCCCAAGAATACAGTGAAGGCATACAGAGAGTAAGGCGGTGTTCAGACTGTGTCATCTTTCGGGGATTATTCAATGTCTATAAATTATTCAGGTCCAGACAATGACGACAAATCAAATTTCCTTTAAAACATAAGTCAGGAGACCATGAGACCAACAGTAAGACCAGAAGTCTTTCTGGACTAAGCCTGCATGCTGCTCCTTATAAATGCCAAGTCTTACATCTGGCCATGATTCAACCTCATAATTTATAGACATTGAGCTTCATCTTATAACAGATGGTCTCAGTTGATTTCAGTTGACATCAGTAAAGCTGTATTTAGACTATATGTTGTCCCAAAACTAGTCTTATGAGATATGGCATCCATAGATTCAGTTCAGTTGTAGCATGTCACTGGATTCTTACCGTTCAGGGCCGACAGACACGTACATACATTTGCACACAAGCATGAACGCACAACAAAAAGTCTTGCATTATATGTGATGGACATGCATGGCGTTCTCTCCAACCGCATAAATGATGGAGTAAGACAGGGATGTGTCACATGAATTATTGACTGTAGCTACTGTCCATGTTTCAGAGCACACAGAGATCCTCCTGCTGTCTCAACTGTTGCGTAGTACTGGGACAAAGTGTTATCGCCTGGGTTTTGGTAGCTGCTCTCCTCTGTATGGAACTTCTGTACTAACTGTATGGCCTACTTTTGCTCGTGGTCAAATGCACATTCATGCCCAGGATTGGGGGTAACGTGTTACTTTCTTAGTTACTTTTTAAAATGACAATGTTGTTACTTATTTCATTGTTTCATTGTTGTTAGCGCAAATTAAATTAAAATAGAAAAAAGGCAAATGGCGGGGCAGCAATGCTCCACTATTTTCAAATATATACAAAGAATTTTTAAACAAGCGCAAACTAGCTTAGCACTAGTTTCAAGCGGATTCCAACCAAGGACGTTACTTTTAATAAAGAGTAACTTTGTAACAGAACTAGTTTCTTTTTAAAGTAAGTCACAAAGTAACTATTTACCCTTTAAAAGTAACTTTCCCCAAACAAGTATTTTGGACCCTAGATAATACCCTGTCAATGTAGGGCTGTTTGTCCAGGATTGATAACACCAGGTTAAAAAAAAAGAAGAGTATTCTCTCTCTCTCTCTCTCTCTCTTTCTCTCTCTCTCTCTCTCTCTGCCTTCACTGGCGCTGCCCTCATGATTGACTGGTGACCTTCTCAGCACTAAAAAGACACATAAACCATCATTCACCCTCCTTCCTCCTCTCCCAACCTTCCACCGTCCCTCTCTCCCTCCTTCCACCATAAGTCCCCTCCCTTGCCACCACTCCTACTATGAAGCCTGTGAATTTTCTCTTTGTCTCAGAGCCAAATCCAGCCCGTCAATAAGGCTCTTGACTCCCTGCACACACACACACACACCTCAAACAAATGTACCTTGCACGCTTGTCTCACAATCCCAGTGGCCACACAGATTGTTAGACTAGTGAGGGCAGAGAGTGTCTATTGTTTGGCAGTCGTAACACACACTCTCACACACATAAAGCCACCCATTCATCAACACTTATAATGGACCAGTTTCCAAAACGGCGGATCATGACCTGGGCATGGACCCAGATCCGCTGGTGGGACCTTATCCTCCAGGGAGAACCAGCTATGGAGAGGAGCATCGGAGTCGGCCGACCCGAACCTGACCGCCACATCCCGACCTACCTTATCACTTTTTTTCAAATTTCCTCTAGTCCTGTAGGGAGAACCACGGATGCCCCTACAATCAAATGACACGGGAAAACCCCCATGTGAAGTAAAAAAGCTTTTTGGTAACGTTAGAATTCATGTTAACATTTTATTTCAGTTTTTATTCTGACATCACATTTCCTACATGTTAACATTTTTATTCACGTTTACACATGCCATCAAATAGGACAATATTTGTTTCACATGTGAAAATGTGATTCCCAAAATGTTGCCAAAGTGGCGGACCGCACAATAACACACACACATAAACATACACACACACAGGGTCATTCCTTTCCCGTTTTTAAATTAACCCAAACCTCTTTTTGGGTTGACCTCCAAACACTGGCACACACACACACACACACACACACACACACACATTAATGGAGAAGCATTGTTGTGACTGGAAAGTCACTGGTTCAAATCCCCAGCTATAAAAATTTGGGTGGAGCCAGTTCATGAGTAACGCTTTCCCTTCCCTTGACAACTATAACTGAAATGCCCCTGATACAGACAATTAACCCCCATCTGCTCCTGTGGGCAACAGTTGCCCACAGGAGCAACTGTTGCCCAGCTCCCTGCTCCCTGCTTTAAAGCCAGTGGAAAGGTAGGGGAGTGCCGGTACAAAAGTAACACGCCGAAAACTAATTTGTCATGCGTTAAGTAAAAATACGGAAGCAGGACTTTTTTTTCAAATTAGGTTTTATTCTTTCAAGTATCAATATCCAACTTTATGTGTTTGTCTGTGGAAGCTCTGTTTCAAGGGCAAACTCCAGAACATTCTGCTTGTTCATGTTGGGATATGAAGATGCAAATAAACACCTTATCTTGTACATGATAAATAAACACAAAGCAGCAGCTGTGAGCTTTGCTAGTAACAGAAATGCTGATTATCAAACCCGAGAATGCCAAGTCGATACTTGTGTCCTTGTGGAGAAAGTTCTTCTCAAGTTGTCTTGGGAAGTTGGGAGTTGTCTTACAGTTTGAGATGGACTGTGTGCTTCACATTGCGCACATGATTAATTAAGACACACAGCTGTTTAATTTCCCGTTAACTGGCTCTGTACTGTATGGTGCCTTCAAATGTGGTCGTGTTTACCGTGTTCACGAGAAGTGTCCATATGAACGCCCCCCCTCCTGTGGTATTCACGACTTCGGAAGTGGAAATTTTCTGAAAGCTCAGAGTTCACGAGTTATGACGTGTTTGTTGACGTTTTCAGAAATGGCGGAGGCCATGGAAGTTCATTTTTCGGTGGATGGTAAGTTAATATATTGTTATTTTAGTCGTATAGAGTTTTTCTTTTCTATTCTATTTTATAATATGTCTGAGGAAAATGTTGATATTCCCAACGGCCTCATCTTTTTCCTCTGTCATTATGCCTTTGCATTTCCTGTAGTACGTTACCCGCTCGCTAGCTAGCTAAATTGTTAGCCTCGCTGGCATCTAGACGCCGACTAGCAGCGTTGCCTAGCAGCGGTGCTCTCACGACTTAACCACTTGAACGCCAAGCATATCGTGTACACGACTTCCCATGTCGTAACCACGAGCTCACGAGTTCCATTTGAAGGCAGCAGTAGACTACAGCACTGCTCGGACGTGATGCATCATTCTCGCAATGAATCGTGGGGCTTTCAATTAGTTCTTGTTGGTCACCATCCGATGCATCCTCGGCTGGAAAGGAAACTAATTAGCGTTAGCTAGTTAGCTTGCTCTTGAAGAAGAGGATGAGGAGCCTATTCTGAAGCGGACGATGTAGCTAAAGTTATTCACTGTTTAACTGTAAGAGGCTGCTAATTTTTCTCTGTCTGACACTGACGTAATGTACAGCACGGCTAAATTTGACACACGTTTAACTTGGAGCTAGGGCTGAACGATTTTGAAAATATCGCGAATATTTTGACTGATATTGCAATAGCGATATGATTTGAGATATTAGAGAGAATGATCATTTTTACATCATTATTCTCATTTTCATTAAAAAACGTATTAAAATGATTATGGTGTGATTTTTGCGGGAATCTGTACCAAACAAAGTGAAACAATGTTTTCTTAAGTCTGTAGAATATGATGTGTAGGCCAGGACATCTCTGCAGCACAGCAATATTTAATCTAAAATGGTATTTTGACACACATTTCACCTTTAACAAATATTGCGCTTCCTGCGATTTGAAAATTGACCTCTCTCCCTGCTCTCGCTTCTGGCTGCCTTTAACTTACGCTTCACAGTGCTACGAAATATAGCCTCTCCACCAAAATAAATTCTGTATGTACATTTATTTGCAATAAAAATGTTCATATTCAATGCAAGAGTTGTCTGACTGCACTAAAGAAAAAGTGTGCTGTGTGATCCACGGCCCGAGAAGGCATAAATGCTCCAGACCAGCAGTATTAAAGGAATACTGCTCTCTCTCTCTCTCTCTCTCTCTCTCTCTCTCTCTCTCTCTCTCCAGGATTGATAACACTAGGCTAAAAAAAGAGTATTCTCTCTCTCTCTCTCTCTCTCTCTCTCTCTCGCTCTCACTTGTTTTGTGATAGAATCAAGAAGCCCTAAAAGATAAAGAAAAGATGAAAATTGGATTAGGTAAGTAGAGTAATACAGTTATTACAGCAAATTTGTATATATGTCACCATTTCTTGATTAAGCATAACATCAACATTTGTCAATCATTTGATCAGCTCATAGGTCAGTGTCATTTGTCAAATATGTACAATTGTCATTAAGAGGAATTGTCTGCTAATGTTTCCTGGCTGTTTTGTTGAATTTAAACCATGTTTTTTATGGTTTGATTTTAAATGGATACTTTTTACATATTTTACATTTTGAATGTTATTTCAAATGGAAAAGTTTCTACATTTAGGGAAATTGTTAGCATTCAATATTGAAATCAGGAGGCAAAACATAAGCTGTGTGTGTGTTTGTGTGTGTGTGTGTGTGTGTTTGTGTGTGTGTGTCTCAGTATTTGTGTGTCCAGGCTGAGCTAAAGGTCACAGGCTATCACGTGTGCTGGTGTGTGTGATCATACCTGTGGTGTGATATAGAGAGGATTTAGATAAGTGTGTGAGAGGGGAGAAAGAATTCAGCTACTGTGCGCTTGTGTGTGTGTGTGTGTGTGTGTGTGTGTGTGTGTGTGTATGAGAAAGGGAGGCAGCCAGAGAGAGAGAGAAAGAGATAGATACAGAGGATTTAGATAACAAAATCAGTAGGGAAGGAGACTGATCTGGGGGGAAAACATTTTATCGGGCATTTATATGATGGAACTGGCGTGTGTGTGTGTGTGTGTGTGTGTGTGTGTGTTGAGAAGGATGAAGTGTGCGTTTGTTTTACTTTTATTGATTTTAGAGAGAGAATCAAAAGGGAGGATAAGACTTCAGTCGCAATCTTTCATCAAACTTCTGTTATTGACATGTATGACACTTTGTGTGTGTTTGTGTGTGTGTGTGTGTGCTCGTGCACGGATGAGTGGATTTTGATAAGGGGAATCAGCTACTGTGGGTTACCATGGCAACAGCCAGATATCTATAATAATGCAGGTAAGCTACATTATTACCTCCTCTTTTCTTTTCTCCAGTAAAGGATTTGTCCTTTTTCAAACAACTCCATGTGTACTTGTACTTATCGTCACAATGCTTGTAATGTGTGTGTGTGTGGGGGGGGGGGTCACTCACATTTTCCACTTTCTACCAGCATCCTCTTGTAGTTTTTAGTCGTCTTTCCTCAGGCTGTTGATGTCTGGTCTGTCTGAGTTTCAGTTTTTCATCTCACCAAACATGACTAAATGTAATCCAGGGCTTGGAATGAGGAATATTTTGGCCCTGCAGGGATATTTGGTTAAAATGTTATTGGATTATTGCCATTGTATACAACATACAGCAGGATATACAGCTGAATAAAATGCTGCAGGCTGGCAGGATGGCAGTCTAGCCCGTGTCCTGCAAATTGCACAGAAACAAAGGTTGGGAAACATTAAACATGTTCGATGGTTTAGATATTGGTGGCACTAATATCTGTGGCTGTACTGAGCACTTGCAACTGCTGTTGATGATATTTTAAAATGCTACACATAGCACCTTTTAAAAAAAAGTTAAACTGTGAAAAATGTAGTTTTCTCCTCTGTTTCTGGTCATATCATTATGCAATAATCCAGTTGGCCTACTTATGGTACTTATGACGGAAATATAGTGAAATGTTTTAATGAGGAGCTCTGTGTGGGCTTCACCTCTGGAGGGCCTAACTGAACCACACACACCACCGATCTTTTGTGTGTGTGTGTGTGTGTGTGTGTGTGTGTGTGTGCATGTTGGTCAGCCTATGTTGGTACATTAGCACTCAAAAAGTACAAGAAAAGTACAAGATTGAGTGTGTGTGTGTGTGTGTATGTGTGTGTGTGTGTGTGTGTGTATGGGTAGCCAGGTCATGTCGCACAGACAATGTTTTTTGTATCTTTAGTGTTGTTAAACCTCTGTAATATTCAAATTTATGTGTGATAGTTTAAAAAGTAGGTTCAAATATAGCAGTGAAAATGTGTGTGTGTGTGGTGTGTGTGTGTGTGTGTGTGTGTGTCTTCCTCTTCTCCAAGTACCAAAGGCAGAAGATTTGGTGCCAGCTTTGATATTTGTGTCTATTTTGCTTCGCTTGTGCGCATGTTTGTGTATATATGGTGTGTGTGTGTGTGTGTGTGTGTGTGTGTGTGTGTGTTTTGGCATGGGCGAAGTGTCTCTTCAAACAGCCTCTGTTCAGTGTTGACGCCTGGAAGTGATCTTTGGCAGGATCGGGATTAGTTTAACTCTCCCCGCTAAGGAGATCCAAACACATTAGCGAGGAGGCTATTATCCCAGCATGGGCGAGTTGATAAGAGGAGAGCGAGGCATTAAGTGGTCATGGGGTGAGAGCTTCCTGACGGCTCTGCTGCACCTCCAGCAGGGAGGAGAGGCACGAGGCGTGTGGAGGGCAAACCCACCTGAGCTCAATTTACCACCTTCTTAGGCTGATATGAATCTTTATGATATGAATTCATAGTTTACATCACGGTAAGTAGGATCAAACGGAAGATAACTGATGTTATTTGGTGGTTGCCACGGTTACCAACTGGGGAACCTGCTGCCTAACCACCTTTCTCCTACCCTTCTCCTCATATTTTATCGCTTACAACCACAAGTTTTTAGTTTTGCCTTCCATTTGGTAGGTTTTTTGTTTTGTTTACCACGGAGCTGAATAATGTCTTTCTAGTAGTATGTTCCTGAATCCTAAATCATATTTGGCAAAGCAAATATTTGTTCCTTTATTCTGACTGTTTTCAATGTTATTCGGATGTTTCCAGAAGAGAATGGGCTGTGTTTGTTCCTTGTTGTGTTTATAAAAGCCTAGGTTTCTGATTACATAACATCTAGGTTATTTTTAAATTCTACTTCATTGTTATTGCTTGGTCATTTCTACAACCATGAGTTCAATGCCTTAATATCTCAACAATAGCAATGGCAATGGTTACAAGGGGGAAAAAAAACAAGATTTTTTTTTTTTTCCCATCTAGACCACACCCATGTCGGGTTTAAGCTCCGCCCACTTCTCAATGTATCCAAAAACAACAACAATATACAGATGCAAATCACAACAGTAGCATCCCTGCACACTAGATAGACTACAAGGAAGCTCTCCATGCGAAGTTGGCAAGAACTGAGGAAACAAATCGTAGGTTAGATACCAAACTATGATGAGACTCTCCATGTACAGATGGCAAGCGGCATTAAGGGATCTTCCAGTTATTTTCAACGTGGGAACGTGGGCCTTATTTTCCTACTTGTCATAATTCCCATCAATTTTGATCATAATTCCGTCAGTGTAGAGCTACCCATTACAGTCCAAAGCAGTATAGGGACTCTCAAAAAACTCTCAGATCTTTTCCTCGCACCTCATCATGCTTCTATCTGTTTTCTATATCTAAAAGAACTTTTTCCAGCTTTTCACCAAGCACCTTTCTATCACACATGATCATTCAAGCCACTGTTGTCAGGGTGCTGTGGCTCTGACCTCTCCACTCCTATAAGTACTGGCTGGTAATGTACTTAGGAGTGGTAATGGTAATGTTCCTGATCTAGGAGTGGTACCTTATACCACTGGTGCACTCATTTTAAACGGCTCTGGGTAAGATCTAATTGCCTGAAATGTGAAAATTGGTTTCCGGGCAATCAGTTCAGGTAGGAAATGAAGGGCAATCTAGAGGGATGTCAAAGTTTAAGAGACACAGAGTCGTTTTAAATGATTTCCTCGGTTACAAGTATAGCATCTCCTGCCAATCAGACAACAGAACAGGGTTCCTACGCAGGTCTGGAAAGTCTGGAAAAGTATTAAAAATGAATTTGATCATGTCCAGGTTTTGAATAGTTTGGGAATTTGTCTGGAAAAGTATGGAAAACGTTGCGGTTCAGGTCCGATACACACATAATTCTAGTTTTTATGTTGTTGTAGAGCCGCTTTGAGTCCACAGTTTTTGTTGATGTGAAGAATAATGTTCAGATAGAGGGACGCTCTGCATTATATCAAATACCCACCAA
Organism: Centroberyx affinis; assembly: GCF_046629955.1. Taxonomy (NCBI): domain Eukaryota; kingdom Metazoa; phylum Chordata; class Actinopteri; order Beryciformes; family Berycidae; genus Centroberyx; species Centroberyx affinis. The sequence continues at coordinate 146,396 of NW_027282125.1, read as the reverse complement.
AATCAAATCCAGTCAAGAACATAGGGTCTGGGAAAAATATGAAATTTTTAAAATGGAAACCGTGTAGAACCCTGCCAATCATCTCACATATTCTGATATTTGTCGCTGTGAAGAACAATCTTCATCTATACAGTGATATGACCTAGTTAGCAGGGGCAAGATGTCTATCTGCGTAAATCATATTGAACACCAGACAAAATCTTCAAAAAAAACAAATCACGGTCTGGAAAAAGTATGGAATTTTTTAATTGAAAATGTGTAGGAACCCTGAACTAAGCTCTATGCTACAGTAGGTTCAGCATCTTGCATGTGAAATTCAGTATTGGTGAAATTACACTCATATATTTAGTTAAATTATACTCAAAATGGACTGTTAATAGCAACATTTTAGAGTTGCATATAGAGAACAATGTGGTTCCAGGGTTGTCAGATTCATAGCAGGGTTTTAGACACTATGATAAACAAGAGACTTAAGGCTAACAGAACCAGAGAGCGGGCCGTCTATTTCATTGATTTTGTTTTCTATTTAACCTTTGTTTAGACAAGGGAATCCCTCTGCAAGCAGGAGAGGAGAGAGAGAGAGAGAGAGAGAGAGAGAGAGAGAGAGAGAGAGAGAGACAAAGAAAGACAAAGAGAGATGGCTGCGCTAAGCTGACAGGATCTTTGTGTCTTCAGAGTCCCACGAACAATGTTCACGCCCTCCACAATCCATACACCAATACTTTACTCACTGTGTGTGTGTGTGAGTGAGAGAGGGAGAGAGAGAGAGAGAGAGAGAGAGAGAGAGAGAGAGAGAGAGATGAGGACCAAATGTCCTCATAAGGATGGAAAGGTTTAAGCTCAGGACTTGAGGTGATTTTAAAATGGGAATAAATGGAAAGTAAAAAAAAATGACTTGGAAGAGTTCACCTTTCATTTAAATACAAATTCAAAGTTTGAGTGTGGAAGTCCAAATTTAAATTTGCGAAATGTGTTTTAAATTGTTATGATGGGCACTGTTTCATAAAAAGCAAATTTAGAAGACATTTCAAAATTATAGATTGTACATTTTACGGTCTAGGAGAAATTCATGTCTGAAGGCCAAGTAAGTATCGAAGACTCTCCCGTATGAAAAATGAAGGCATGTGCAAGGTCGTTTTGTGTGTGTGTGTGTGTGTGTGTGTGTGTGTGTGTGTGTGTGTTTGCAGGTACATTTTTGTAGCTATCTGTAAGTATTTAATCTCAACACAAACAAAGAAACAGACTGAAAGGGGAAAGAGAGAGAAAGAGAGAGAGAGAAAGAGAGACTGAGTGACAGAAATAGAAAGTGAAGAAGAGAGAGCCAGCAGCCGACCGAGAGACAGACGCAGATGGAGAATAAGAGGAGAAACAGAAGCAGACAGAGAGAGAGCGCCTGGGGCGACGCTCTGAGTTTCGGGTCAATTTCCTGTCTCACGACTTTCCACTTCCTGTCTGTAGGCTAGGAACTGACCGATTGATGATACACACACACACACACACACACACATATATAAATCTGAGCACGCGCCATCCCTGGTGCTCAGACCTGACCACAGGCAGGACCTGGCCTCAACTTGACTACACCAGTGGGATGGAAAGACACACACACACACACTCACACACACACATACACACAAAGAGACAAATACACTCACACCACAGCCTGCCTTGTAGGCTTTGGTATTTCCTTCAATAATAGGGCAGCGAACGTGACAGAAAAATACCTGAAGGGTTTATCATTTCCTTTCCCGCTTTTACAACCCTAACCCGAAATTTAGTTGCAAGAGGGGTGGATTGAAAAAACGTTAGGATCATGAGGATCCGTTCAAGAGCCCTTTCTTGGTTCTTACATTCTCCTTCTGGGATTTTTACAGCAACTGGTAATGTAGTAAGTGTAAACACTTGTGAAAATGTAATAAAAATGTCCCTCTACATGGTCTGAAACTGCATAAAATGTGTATGTAAATGTTAATTTAATGAATTGCTGGATAATGTAGAAACATCACATTATTAAAGTGTGTAACATATTTGTAACTGATGATGTCATAATAGCACTGATTAATATAATAATGTGAGTTGTGTTCTTCTTATCCTTATGAGAATTACATTATCAGTCAGTATACACCAATATACAATATGCACCATGAGTTTGAAATATTATACCTATACATTATCCAGGACTTTATCACATTAACAAGTTTTATGACATTTCCGACCCATTCATAGGGACATTTTCATTACATTTTGATAAGTAATTTCCTTTATCCGACAGTTATTACTTTATGAGTTCCTACAAGAGAGGATGCATAGGTTGCTGAAACAAAGACTGCTAACCATGGTGTGCAGCGTCTCTCATCTTTTCAGTGTGTGAACATCTTTGAGGAACTTTAAAGATTCCTTTTAGCCCTGTAAAGATTCACTGAGGCACTTAGAAAGATTCCTCCGCAGTTTCAACTTGAAGAACCCCTAAAGGATTCCAAGAAGAATCTACTATTTTATCTTCACACACTCTTCTCCTCCGCACCCTCATCCCACTCACTCCTTTTCTCTAGAAGAAAATAAATTCATTATAAAACAAACTTACTGAGGTGGCTCCAGTAGGATTGTTTCACTGAGCAGGCCAGAGAGCAGTCCACACACACACACACACACACACAGTACTAAGTATCTGCACATTATCAAAAAAATATTAAAATACAGATAATTTTTTAATGTCGCTCCTTCCGGGAAAATGGAATGTCGACGTTTAGGACAGAAGCAAAGTGTTGCAGTGGCTAGAGAGATGTGGAAGGAGTGTGTGTGTGTGTGTGTGTGTGTGTGTGTGTGTGTGTATGTGTGTCTGAATGCCAAAGTGGAGTAGAATACTCCATAGCAAACGTCTGGACTGAGTACTTTCAGTAGCAGTGGCAACAGGGTAATAATGGACAAGATGGAGCTAAAGTGCTTCAGATAAGTGGTCGTTCTCTCTCGGTCTCACAAGTAAAGCTCCATCTACCCATACACAGGATCTGATGCAGCCATCCCTTGTGCTGCTAAACTGGGGTGAGCACCCACAGCATGTAGAAACCCGGCTTGGCTGTCGGGTGATGAGGGTGCGTGAGAGCAGGTGAGTCAAGTGGGTTTCATGGGCTTGTTGGCTTCATTGAATTAAGCCTCCAGAGGGCTAAACATTACATTTCATCATCCCAGAACCACTTATATATCTGCCATAAGCAACAATCAGACCCACACTCACCTAAACTTATACTCAGAGGTGTGACCAAGTCAACGAGTCCCAAGTCTCAAGTCAAGTCCCAAGTCTAAATGCAGAACACCAAGACAAGCCCATGTCAGTCAAGAGTCCAGTGTCAATTTAATATCTTATGGAAAAATAACAATATAATATCTAGGATTTTTCAATGCAAACTTGGTAAGAGCATCATGAGTTTGATTTCTATAATCAGTTTCAACTTCAATAAATTCAATCAATCCATACAAATTCACAAAACAGAATTTAAATTCAGTCGTACTGCTGGAACAAATCTCATCACTTTCAATCTAAGTCATTTACACAAACACAAGATCTCAAGTCAAGACTTTAGAAACCTTTTCAAGTCCTCAAAGTACAAGTCAGAGTCAAGTCCCAAGTCACTAGAACCCAAGTCAAGTCGAGTCTCAAGCAATTAAAACTGTGACTCAAGTCTGACTCGAGTCTCAGTCATGTGACTCGGGTCCCCACCTCTGCTAATACTACATGAACACGGTAATTTCAAACCTCACCATCAATTTCAACAAAAATAGGCTGACTCTTCTGGATTGAAGCATCCTGAGCATCCTGAACCATCCTAAGCCTAAACCCTAACCCTAACCCAGCCTGTTGAATTGATCAGAAACCGCACCGTACTGACAATCACTGGCTAAAGTCACCACTGACCCATTTGAGTTGACTCAGCGGTTCAGAAACTGTTTGGTACTAACTAGATTGAATCTACGCAATGCAAATTTTCACATTTTGGCAGCCCCAAAATGGCCGCAAGAGGTCCCTGTTTGAATTCTGAGGATGGATACCAAGAACAAGATCTAAATGGTGAGTTGGTGAGGTTTCTTACTGCTGTTTAGGAGTTTTGTGTTTTGATCTCAAGTTCCATTCGTCACTTCCAGAATTTCAATTGGGCAAACAGTGGAATCTAAGATTTCTTGTTTTGTGGTGATGGGACACTCTTCTCTGTTGCAGCCCTACTCTGCATTTCAGAAACCACACTGTATGGTTGAGGAGTCAAAACAAGTACAGATGAAACCAAAATCAGTACAATTAGAGAGAGAGTAGCAGTTTCTGCAGTAAAGTACGGTGATTTTGAGCCACCCTTCTATGAGAAAAAGGCTCGCACAACTGTGAAGGCGACCTAGGTTCTTTCAAGGACTTGCTTTTCAAAGGAAATAGAATAATGATTAAAATTGCATGAAAAGCAAGAAAAGCAAGAATCCATTCCTCTATCAGCTTGTTTACGAGCAACATTTCCCAAGAGGGGAGGAGAGAGGAAAAGAGCACTTAAACTGACCCTGTTATTTCTCTCTGCCTCTCCCATACACACTGATAGAACAGATCAGAATAGACTAGAACACAAAGTACAGCGGCATATAACATAATGCTGCAGTTCATCCACAGCAGCAGTGGTTGCAAGTGTACAGCTGCAATCACATATAGGTTCACAACACATACATTGGGTAAGCTGTGTGAACATATCAACATATTACAGAACTGGTTAGACTGGGTTGTGGGCTTTTCTACTGTGGCACAGATCAGCATGTTGAAAAACTGGTTAGACTGGTTCCTATACTGTTTCTATTGTAGCACAGATCAGCATGTTACAGAACTGTTAGACTGGTTTCTATACTGTTTCTATTGTAGCACAGATCAGCATGTTACAGAACTGTTAGACTGGTTTCTATACTGTTTCTATTGTAGCACAGATCAGCATGTTACAGAACTGTTAGACTGGTTTCTATACTGTTTCTATTGTAGCACAGATCAGCATGTTACAGAACTGTTAGACTGGTTTCTATACTGTTTCTATTGTAGCACAGATCAGCATGTTACAGAACTGTTAGACTGGTTTCTATACTGTTTCTATTGTAGCACAGATCAGCATGTTACAGAACTGTTAGACTGGTTTCTATACTGTTTCTATTGTAGCACAGATCAGCATGTTGCAGAACTGTTAGACTGGTTTCTATACTGTTTCTATTGTAGCACAGATCAACATGTTGAAAAACTGGTTAGACTGGTTTCTATACTGCTTCTACCGCGGTAACATGTTCATATCAGAACCAGTTACGTTATAGAAACAGTGATATTGTGCAATTTTTAGCTCCCCCTAGTGGACATTTTGTTCATCTAGTAGTTCTCTGCAGCAAGCTGTCACTGTTATACAAGAAGTTAGTCAGCTGCTGCCATTTCCAAACCAAGAAAAGCCATTATATTCCTGCCATCCTCTATCATACCTCTACCGTAATATGACATCATCTCTTTACACTTACACACTCTCTAATTGAACCCGCCTACCGCAGCAATCAACCTGTTCCTTGGAGGATTGGTTAGAGGACAGTTAAGCATTGTGTTTTGCCAAGAATATGATCAAGTGCATCAACTCTTAATGAGGACAGCATTGGATAAACTAGTTTCTATGCTGATTCTATTGCGTGTCAGACTGTATCATGTGTCTGTATCTGTAGCATGTTGCAGAGCTGAATAGATTGTTTTTTTTATGCTGTTGAATATGATAATTGTAGGCTCCTATATGTTTGGTGGACGGATTTTACTAGTGTATATTTTCGGTCAGGTAGAAGCAGGCTAGGTCTCTGTGTGTGTGTGTGTGTGTGTGTGTGTGTGCGCGCGTGCGTGTGTTCTCCACAGCAATGTAGTAAACAGCAGGCGGTCTGTTCTAATAATGCTGCTGCTGCTTCTCTCTGGAGATAGTACCTTCTGCAATGGGACCTACTAACACACGCACACACACACACACACACACACACACACAGCTTGTGATCCTCAAGGTGTCTTTGGCCCGCTGCCTCACCTCTGCTCTCTTACTCAGGGGAAAACGGCAAAGGTGAACGTATGAGATCGAAGAAAGTCTAAAGAAAAAAGGGAAACAACCGCTGTATGGATTTGTGTGTGTGTGTGTGTGTGTGTGTGTGTGTGAGTGCAAGAGCTCTATAACCATATGTTATCCCTGTATTATTCCAGATGTGGCGATGAATAGCACATGAATCCGGGGTAACATGTCAAAGGCAAGTCGTTAATAAGGGAAACGAGGGGAAGTGTGGGCTTCCTGTGACGGGGCCTTCAGTGAACGACCATCTGTCTCCAGCTTAGCTTTTTAAATGCTGATCTGAGATCCCACACACGGCTTGTTTTTTACTGTATATGCACAGTAAATACTCTTTTTACACTGGAGGATTTTAGAGCACCACCGCCCCGTTACACACAAGCGCTTTTCACACTGCATATTCTTCGCCCGGGGTAATATACTTAGCTGGAGGCCGGCTTAACCGCTCTCCACACTCGCACTGTTAATCCAAGGCACACTGTGTCTTGGAGCCTGTTTCCATCTGACGTTAACGAGCATCGCATTCTAATCGGATAGAGCAAAAACCTGAAATCCAGGTGTAATTGTAGCCAAGATGTGCTGATGGTCCGATCGGCCCACAGCACCTCTGGAGGGGGTCGGAGGCGCATTCGGTCGCATTAAAAACAAAGTGTAAATCAGTGGTGGAAGAAGTATTCAGATCTTTGACTTATTAAAAGGAGCAATACCACAGTGTAAAAATACTCTGTTACAAGTAAAAGTCCTGCATTCAAAATCTTACTTAAAGTCAAAGTACAAAAGTATTAGCATCAAAATATACTTAAAGTAGCAAAAGTAAAAGTAGTCATTAAGCAGAATGGCCCATTTCAGAATCATATATATCATGTTATTGGACTATAATTATTGATGCATTCATGTGTTCATCACTTTAATGTTGTAGCTGTTGTAGGTGGAGCTAATTTTAATTACTTTATATACTGTTGGGTAGCTTAACCTATAAAAATATATCATAATTTATTAGTCGATGTATAATTTGTATTAATAATCTAAATCTGAAAATTAACTAGTAACTAAAGCTGTCAAATAAATGTAGTGGAGTAATTACTGTCAATTAAAAAGGAGGTAAAGAGAAGTACAATTAGAATGTGTTTACCAGAGATGCTTTTTAATGTCAGGTGTAAAACAGACAGGATGCATGTTATGTCCACAAACTTTGAAGTATTTGTATTCACTTTGTTCTTATGTCTTTATACCTCAGTCTAAGCATGCATATCTATTTCCTTGTGGGCTGTATAAGTGTGAATGATTATGTGTGTGTGAGAATGCATGGGGAATACTTTTCCGAGTGTGTGTATGTGTGCTGAGGTGTGACACCCACTTCATCACTGTATGCTAATTGTAATTGGGTAATAATCAGACTTATTCTTTCATATTAGTGCTTTCCATGTTATTGTTTTCCTCATTTTAATCATAACCTGATTCCTTGGGCTATGCATGGCATGGTAATACATTCCTTTGTCCCATAATAAGAATTGAAATAATCCCCCCTTCGCAAGTGTGTTACTTCATGAAAATTGGGATTAACACATTCAATAATGATGGAATAACAGAATTATAGCTCTGTTTTGTATTTTAGCTCAAATGTATGTTTTCAATAGCTAAAAAATTTGTCGCAGTGAAAGAATATGTGCATGTCATATATTGTTATATATATATATATACTGTATATATAAAATAATCTGTGGTTTAACTCTTAGTGTCAGAAATATTATTGTGACAGAGAAGCCGTGAGAGTGGAGGAATCAAACTGAAGTAGATAAATCGGTTGAGGAGACACACACACACACACACACACACACACACACACACACACACACAAACACACACACTTACATACACACAAAGGGTCATTTAAAGTGTTATTACAGTGTGTAGTAGGGTCTATCTAAAACGCTGTGGGCCACTGAAACGTTGTTGATGCTCACAGCAACCTAACCAGTAGGTGGGCTATCTAACAGCTGGTAGAGAGAGATAATGGAAACTGTGTGTGTGTGTGTGTGTGCGCGCGTGTGTGTGTGTGTGTGTGTGTTTGCCTGTACGACTACCCTTTAGTCTTTATTCCTCATGTCAACTCTGAAACTTTTGAACATTTTGCATCTCTAAGGATCAAAGTTTCATAAAATGATTTATATATTTTGTACAACAGAAAGGCCACCGGTTCGAATTCGGGGACCAGCTGGGAAAATGTGGTCCTGTTTGCAGTGGATGCTAGCTTTTCTGGTGGCATGTTGGCAACACAGGGAAGACAGAAAGCATTGAGGCAGCTAATTGGGATTTAGACAAGGAAATTCATTCAGGATATGCGATGACTTGGCATGTGCTTATTGATCATGTAAACACTCATGACACTGTAGGCTGCTTGAGATGAAACTGTTTGTACACAGAAACACTCGCAATAATGTAAGATGCTTGGGATAAAACACTGTGTGCCGATATTAGCCGACATAAAAGCACAGATAGGTTGCGCGACTGCTCTTGTTTTATTAACATTGATTGTGAAAAGATGTTTTACTAAAATTACGTGGTGATCAATACAGAAATAATATCGGACATATATAAGACTAACCCTAACCCAATATCAGACATAGCTCAATCTCGTATCACTAGCTAATTTGACCCCACGTGCATGGAACGGATCGAGCAGTGTATAAAACATGCAGTATCAAGTTTGCCCAAGTGGTGTTGCCGTACCTAGCTGTCCAAGATGGCGGACCCGCCCGCGCATGTGCAGAACGGATCGGGTACTGACAGTGGCTGTGGTAGTTAGCATTAGCGTCAGCTTCTACTAACATAGTAGGCTACCCGAATGTTACATAAAACCCATCACTTGCCCATTAGCGTTAGCATCTACTAACATAGCACCCGGAAGTCATGTAAAACACATCACTTCCCCATTAGCGTTAGCGTCCACAAATTAGTACCCAGATGTCAGAGTCTCATGTTACGTTGATGGTTTCGTTGGAGCTTGAAAACCCTGACTCCAAAACTAGCAATTAAAAGTGAATGTTTTACCACAAAAAAGTCACATTGTAAATCAGCCATAGGTCTGGAGACAGACTCTCTAGTGGTTTAGTAGCAGCATAAACAGTTTGTCCCCCTTTAAAGTTTAAATGAACCCTACACCCGTGTTGTCAATATATTTTTTATGAAGCTAGAAGCCCTCAACGGCCATTTTCTCAAAATGAAGTGCTCCCCTTACTGCCACATTCCAACTTCTCCTGCCGGTATAGCTTCATAGGCATTATAGTTGGCCATATTTCTCTCGAAAGATTTTCAGTGGCATCCATGTAAGCTCCGCAGCACGACTCCAAGGCTGTTGCTATTTCTATCAAAGGCTCTGCGCCGATCTACATCGTAAAGTCTTGACTTGTTCCCTCTCCCCTCTCATCTCCCCTCCTCTTCTCGTCTTCGTCCTCTTCAACTTACCCTCATCTCTTTCTCTCTCTCTCTCTCCTCTTCTCCTCCTCCTACGTTCCGTCTCCCTCCTCCGGTATTTTCAACCCCGCTTATTAATTCACAACCCGCAGCCATACGGGGGAGAGAGAGGAGAATAAAGAACCAAAAAAAAAAAAAACAGGAGAAGCTAAAACATCAGAAAATAGAGAGTAAGCATGTGAACTGAGGGTGTGTTGGAGCGCCGTTGTATTTGTCTGTGTGTGTGTGATGGTGGTGTCATTCCACCTCACGCAAGCGCGCAGTGAAACGAAGAACTTTTTCCTCGGGGTCACGGCACATTCCCAACGAGTAAAAATGAGACAAAATAAAATGAAGCAATGTACCAATGCAATGTAGGTCACGGCATATTTCAGAGTAAAAACGAGACAGAGCAACATGGCATCATGCGTGGGAGTACAGGGTGTAGGTTTGAAGTGATGTAAAGGAATCAGGGGGTAAAGCTCACCAGGATGTGTTTGAGATCAGCAAATTGTTCCTGGTCTATTTGTGCGAGACCAAATTCTGCAGTACCGTTTGCCAGATGGTACAGGAGCAAACGGTCCCAGGTTGGGTTGGGTCACTGTTCTGTATGGATGGCAATGAGGACCTAGTGATCTACTGGGTCATTTTCATCACCCTTTACAAGGCCTTGTGGTCAGAGGCTGTGAAGTTCCCAAACCAGGCTGTGATGCAGTGTATGATCGCTAGTTTACATCTGAAGAAGTTGAGAGTTCTGGAGGACAGGTTGACTTTTTCAGACTTGTCGCATAGTGAAGGTACCGCTGTAGAAGAGGTGTTATGGGTCCTCGTGATGTGGGTTCAGAGGAACTTGAAGCTGCTGACTCTTTCCACTGCAATCCTATCAGTGATTAGATTATATTAGACAAAGCATTGCTTCTCCAAGGAATCCGTAGTGATCCGTGCAATGAAATTGGCTTATTGTAGCAGAAAACAATGGGGGGTACTAAACATAACGCAACCAGCAATGTATACAGGGGTGTGGACTAGTATAGAGTCAGCAATCAGCTTCTTGTCTTGTTGGTGGTGTAAGACACACCAAGCTTCAAGGTGCTTCACCTCCTACAGATTTTGCATCTTCAAACTATGCTTCAACGCCTTTTGCTTCCTACAGACTTTCGCCTTCATAGCACGCTTCAAGGTTTTTTGTCTTCATACCACGACTTAAGGTGCCTCCCCTCCTACCTAGGCCCACTACTGCCATGTCATCAGCAACTGAATAATGGTGTTGATGGGAAATCGTGGGGGAAAGACAGACTACAGCAGTGGGTTGAGAATATAACTGTGGGGAGCTCCAGTTTTCAGAGTTAAGCTGTGGATCCTGTGTGAAAGTGTGGCATTTAGCTCCACGGTTGTTGTCATTGCAAAAGTCCCCCTCCTTGAATTTATCCTGCGGAGAGGAGAGGGTGTACTTAGGTAAGATGAGAGAGGAGGAGAGAGGTTGTGCTTGAAAAGTGAGAAAAGAGAGTTAAAGTTAGCAGCCAGGTTCCTTAACTGGAGAAAAATACAGGACAGGGGTTCCCAAACTTGTCATCCGACATGTCAGTGATTCCCAAGTAAATACACAGCATGCAGAAGACCCTCATTTGATCTGTTTTTGTCCCAGGAAAGCCCATCATGACAGAGTTTATGTTGTTAGATATGGTACAGAATTGTGTCTAAACAGAACAGTGTTTCTTATACATTTCCTTGGGCCAAGTCTTAGTCAAGGAATTGTCAAATGAAACTATTGGTCATTTTGCTAGGGAACCCCTGGAACCCCCTTGAAAACCCTTGGGAACAACCCTGCGATGGCAACCACTGATCTATGGCACCACAATGGCTCTTTATTGACTGAACTCTGTTGCCTCCTCCTGATTCAGAATTTCCTACGACTTTGAGTCTGACTGAGCTCCAAAACCCCATGAACCCTGAATTTGTCCTCCTCACATCCATAAAAAGAAAAAGGGCATCCTCTTTGAACAAGCTGAAACACTTTGCGGTGTGGGAGTGGCCTTTTTGTGCGCAGTAATGGGGATTATCAAGGTTGGAGTTTAGTTCCAGGAAGTCAAAAGTGAATCACTGGAGGCTTTAAAAAGCTAATAAAAAAAATAAAAAAAATTGTTAATTTCAGAACTTTTTTAGCGACTTGGCTTTGGGGTTTTATAGCTTAAGCCTAAAAGCTGGCATTGCGGGTTGGCACACTGGCATGACACATTGGCACAAAATACAGGGAATTTCACAGTGCCAAGCTGGTATTTTACCTGTACAGCAACAGCTTACCTCTTGCACCCACTTTTGAAGGGGGTGTGGGTGTGTGTGTGTGTGTGTGTGCGTGTGTGTGTGTGTGTGTGTGTGTTTGCAGTAGCTGTGTATTGATCATGGGTAGACTCGTCAAATGTTTTTTTCAAAACAGAACCAATAACAAAGCGGCTGAATGCACTGATAGAGACACAGAGAGAGAGAGAGAGAGAGAGAGAGAGAGAGAGAGGGAGAGAGAGACTGGATGGGAACAGGATAAAAAAGTAATACAGGGCGGAGTACCAGAGGGAAATTAAACCTTGAAAAGCTAAGAGAGAACGAGGAAGAGTGGAGAAATAAAAACATAAAGAGTGAAGAGATCAAACAATATGAGACAGCCTGAAAGATGCAGGTGAATATATAAAAAAAAAAAAACACAGAATGCCAAGACAGCAATCTTTGCTGTTATTTCTGGGATGAATTAGAGTGACGGCGGGGAGGACAGGTTGAGACAGAGGGCAAGATAAACACTGCAAATAGAAAAAGACAAGAGATGTGCGAGACAGAAGAAAAGTGAGAGAATGAAAGAAAGAGAGAGAGAGAAGCCAGACAGGAGAGTGTGCAAAAAAGACAAATATGTGATTAAGTTATTGAGTGGTTGAAGTGCTGGCTGTAATGTGCCTTGTACTGCAGGACTCCTTGTATAAACTAGTGGGATTCACCATATCAAAGACAATATCTTCACTTCCTACTTCAAATAAAGAACTGGGAGCGGAAACTTCCTTTATCAAAGGCAAATTTTGAAACTTTTTTTTTCTTTGAAAAGAGAATAAAGAATAAAGACGGCAGAGGATTGTATGGCACTTAGGCTCCACATGAACATTAAAGGTGTTGTTTGCAGCATTCCGTGTTATCGAGATGCTCACAATTTGTTCTGAAGAGCGAGAAGAAGGATAAGAACCGAAAACAGTCAATTTTAAGACCAGGTAAGCTAACATCAAGTTGAAACTATGGAGTTAGAATAGTGTAACTGGAGTAAAGTTGTGTCTTACTTGAAAAGTAATAACAGTTCCTGTTTTGTGCTGTAAAGCAATCCAGGAGATTTCCCACCAAATCCAACCACACACACACACACACATACACACAAATAAGCATGGATGTGCACACAAATGTGTATTAAGATTTGAAAGTGCAATTTATATGCAGCATGAACTTGTATATTGGGGTATGTAGCTGTTTGAAAATGTTCCTAGTTAAATTAAACTGAATTAAATAATAGTAAATTATGCAAAATCATCAAAACAATACTACTACTACCACTATAATAATAATAATAATAATAATAATAATAATAATAATAATAATAATAATAATAGATTTTAACTGTTTAGACATCATTGGGTAGCCTATACATTATTATTTGTAGTATTAGTAGTAGTAGTAGTAGCAAATTACTGTTCCAAACAATGTTACAAAGTACTGTAAGAGGAAACTAACTGTTGATACATTTCAAAGAGCAACACTTTAATAAATTAGGTTTGAAATAAGGGTCTTACCAGGAATTATAGACACTGGTTTGCGTAGGGGAGGACAGTGGAAAATAGAAGGAGAGGGTGAAATAGCAGAGAGAGAGAGAGAGAGAGAGAGAAGCATCTTTCTATGATGGATGGATGTATAGGACAACCACAGTCTGTAGAGAGCAGGTGAGGATAGCACAGCATGGAATAACCTGGCATATACTGCAGCCACGCTGTCTCATTCATTCATCCACTGGTTCATTCACTGGATCTTTATTTCTTTCTTTCTTTCTTTCCTCCCTTCCTCACATATTGCATGCATATCCCTCTCCCACTCTTTTGATTCATTCCTCTCTGGATTCGCAGCATATCCTTTCCATAGAAAACAGGAAGAAAAAGAAGCCAGCACCGTAAAGAGAGGTTCCCGGCGGACACACGGCCTTTGAGTGATGCTGTTCTAAAATGCAAAGGTGTGGAAAAACCCTGCAAACCTTTGAAATGCAGTTTCCCCAGATTTTGTTTCACATCCTTGACAACATTCAACAAGCTTCTTCAGTTATTCCCTGATTTAGGAATAAGATAGTGTGTGTCATTTTGTAGATCTGATCTTGCCTGTCCACAAAAAAATGTCCTGTTTGGTCTTATTCCAAAATTACACCTTCTCTTGTAAAATCATTGCTGGAATGAAAGTGAAGTATATTATGGGTTAGTAATAAAGTCAAGTTAAGACCTTTTCTTTCAAAGGAGTTAAGTTTGTGAGGATAGATAACTTAAGTCCCTTACTGATGACATTTTAGTTGTATGACACAATGTCATTCATTGATAAAAAGAAGTCTAGACCAAAACCTTGCTCAAGGACACTGCAATTGATGAATTTCAGGTAGCAACATTTCTCCAAAATGTCTATAAAACGTTTTCGAGTGAAGCCCTTCATGTGGACACAATGCTGTGAAACTGCCATTTTGTTTCATGTGGTGAGAGTGTAATGATTATTGGGATTAGAAAGCCATTGAAAGAAAGAAAGAAAGAAAGAAAGAAAGACAGAAAGAAAGAGCATCAGGTAGACTGGCAGCGAGAAACAGAGCGATGAGGTTGCGTATGATGTGAATGCTCTTCCTCAAAGAAAGAAAGAAAGAAAGAAAGAAAGAAAGACGGAAAGAAAGAAAGAAAGAAAGAAAGAGCATCAGGTAGACCGGCAGCGAGAAACAGAGTGATGAGGTTGCGTATGATGTGAATGCTCTTCCTCAAAGAAAGAAAGAAAGAAAGAAAGACAGACAGACAGACAGACAGACAGACAGACAGACAGACAGACAGACAGACAGACAGAAAGAAAGAAAGAAAGAAAGAAAGAAAGAAAGAAAGAAAGAGCATCAGGTAGACCGGCTACGAGAAACAGAGCGATGAGGTTGCGTATGATGCGAATGCTCTTCCTCAAAGAAAGAAAGAAAGAAAGAAAGAAAAAAAGAAAGAAAGAAAGAAAGAAAGAAAGAAAGAAAGAGCATCAGGTAGACCGGCAGCGAGAACCAGAGCGATGAGGTAGCGATGATGCGAATGCTCTTCCTCCTTCCCCTCTTCCTCGCAACCTCCTCTTCATCCCTCTCTCGCTCCTCCAAGTGTCTTGCTTTCTTTGACTAATGAACTCCTCATCTCAAGGACACATTTCTGTAACATACACACACACACACACACACCCCGATTTATCTAATATGTCTCTATGCAGTCAGGCTGAGCACGTTTCCTGTGTTGATTGTCTCCCTCATTATATAGTAAAGCTTCTCCCATCAGTCAAGGCAAACTAGACATTAGCCGCTCTATAAATCACGCTCTGCTGTGTATGCTAACATGTCTTAATCACAGCCGGCTCCAGGTGTGTTAAGGTAGGTCATGTCTTTATCATTCCATCGTATACGTTCGCCATAACATCAATCACGCTGTTGTGTATGTACTTTAAAGTGTTACGGGCGTCTCGGCGCAGCTGCGTTGACGTTAGGCACATCATCAATCATAGTAATGGGGTGTGTTAAGCTTAACGTAGCTTTTATCACGGCGTAGCGCGAGTGATTGAATCTAGCCGTTGCATCAGTCATGATGTATAGAGCATGTTAAGTCAGAGAGTCCTTGATCCAAACGGCATCAGTGGCAGGGTTCCATGAGCCAAATCCATCATTCTGACCTGATAATTAACAAATTCATTAATGATTAACATTTTTGGGCCCTCTGGATATTTTATCTTAAAGAGTAACTAAACCCCAAACCCAAATTTGTGGTGAAGCCTGACATCTAATGCTGAAAAGTAGGGAACTGAACTGGACATCTGCTATTGGCTGGTCTTTGGTGCCAGCTGATGTCATCACCTGTTGTACTCTATAGAAGGTGACGTCATCTGGCACCAAAGACCAGCCAATAGCAGAAGGCCAGTTCAGTACCATACTTTTCACCATTAGGTGTCAGGCTTCACCACAGATTTGGGTTTGGGGTTTAGTTACTCTTTAAAAGTTTATTTCCAGAGGATATGAATGAGGATTTTACAATCAAAGAGTTCCTATAGATTTTTTTTTCCTTATAGAGAGTTCCTATAGAAACATTTTTTAATCTGTTTTATGTACAATTCTTTATGTATTTATTTCAGATTTTACTCCGTAATTTTTATATTTTGTATCCACCTGTGCCTTCTTGTCTTATGGGGTGTGCTTATGTATATATATATATATATATATATTGGTTTTCAGACATATTTCAGAAACCCTGATGAAGGCTCGAGCCAAAACACATTGGTTTTGCTAATAAACATTTGTTCCCAGTACCGCAAGTGCCGCTGGAATCTATTCTTTTCCAGTGTTACCTGCCCATTCCATGCACCTTGGCAGTAGGTGGAGTTGTGCCAGAATTCCTTTTCACCCTTTAAAGGCTTATACACAAACATAACCTAGTCTTAGGGCTTCTGTGATGCAATTTAACTATACCTAAGGCTTGTAAACAGGAGGTTGTTGGTTCAAAACCTCACTAAAGCAGACTGGTGAGGGTTGCTCCCATTACGCTTTACTTGTGCAACATTTATCATATAGTGCTTTTGCCAACGAAGACCCAATTCAGGTTGAAACACTACACAAATCAAATTTACTGTATGAAGAATTCAGTGGACGGATTCCTTTTTCATTTCCCTACCTTGCACATGAGGTCACTTTGCATTTGCATGCACCATTTTCTGTGCAACATGTACATTTGGCAAGCCATTAGTCACGGTCTGGGTTATACTGTTTGGCAGACTCAACATGTCTCTTTATCTCGCCCAACAGTGTTGTCGGCAGTGCGGCATCAGTAATCACGCCAACATACTTCACCGTGCTGCACTCTGGACCGGCCTTGTCACAGAGAAGCCAGAGCAGAGATGATTTATCGTCCGTGTCTTTATGCAGAAGCAGCCAGTTAGAGTCCCGGGGGAGAAAAATCCCACGTCTTCATATGGACAGACCCTTAACCAGGCAGATCTCTCCAACGGGACTGGAAAGACAAGGAGAGAGAGAGAGAGAGAGAGAGAGAGTGCAAATGTCTTCATATTCACTGTAGGGTTAGACAGCTACAGGTTTTTTTAAGGTGGATTACTGATATTTTTTGCTGATATTCAATCAGAAGGTGGATCAGTCTCCTTCCGTTTGTCCGTCTGTCAGGCACGATATCTCAGAAACCACTGATCAGATTTTGACAAAACAAATGAGCATCTTACTACTGCCTTGCAATTGCACCAGTTGGGCCAAGGGGGGGACGACATCAATTGTTTGTCTATGTGTCATGCAAAATATCTCAGGCACTACTCATCAGATTTTGAAGAAAGTTGGGAAAATGATGCATCTCACCACAGCGGTGCAGCATTTTCAACCACTGACCCAAGGGGATGCATCAATTTTAGGTCAAATCATGGTGACATATTTGTTACTCATTGGTCATGAGGGGAATTACATGATTTGTTGGGGACAACAGGTTTACTGAAGCCTTGTTTTGGATCGAAGCTGCCTATATCCGTTATTTTGTGATGATATTTAGTAGGTATCAATTTCATCATTTTCATGCTAAAACATTCCAAAGATGACAGGTATTCATGTAATAACATTCCCCTTGGAATATTATTACATGAAACTCCCCACTGAAACCCAGACTAATACAATTCTTCAAGGTGGGTTAGAAATTATATCACCATACTTGCTGGGATCAATGTGCCTTTTTCAAGTTATAATGCCAATCTGTGGTAAAGACAAATTACAATAATTTGCATACACGCTATCTTGGAAACACACATTTACAATGCTTTAAAACAAAGGATAAACAATAATGTTTTGGGCTGTGTGGAGAACATATTTCCCAAAGGATTTGTTTTGTCGTCGTTTTTTTTAATCCTGTATCATCTCCTTGGAATGTTACCTCATTTAACATCTAAGAAAAAAAAAAAGTCTTTTCTCATTTCATTGGGACTTAAAAGTCCCAATCCATTTTCTGTCTTGCTTTTCTTGATGGTGTTTTGATTTGCAGGAAAATTAACGGTGAATTGAAAACTTAAGCAGGAAAATCACGTATGTGTGATAAATCATCTTTGTGCTCTGTCCTTGTATCAAGGTCGACATATTACACTACTATACAATGACACACACACACACACACACACACACACACACACACACACACACACGTCATGCTGTCAGAGAGCACGCACGTGTGTATGATGTATCCCATAGAGGAATGGTGAGACAAACATGTTAATTATAGAGATGTCATGTAGATGGCATGCAATTATAGAGGTGTATGTGTGTGTGTATGTGTGAGCGAGAGAGAGAGTGTATGTGTGTGTGTGTGCATGTGTGTGTGTGTGTGTATGTGCGAATGTGTGCGACCTAGTATCCCATTGGGGGAAAAGTGAGACAGACATGACACACAATGATAATGTTATTGTGCAACATTACACATGACAAGGGGGGGGGGGGGGGGTGGATGACAGAGAAGAGAAAGACAAAAGGAAGGATGTATGGAGATAAAGATGAAGGGAAAAAGAATGAGAAGACAGAGGAAAATGACACATGAGGGAGAAAGACAGAAAGATGGCCATTAACATCCTTTGCATGTTAATTCACTGAAAGCTATTGTACATATCACAAACCTCCCTCTCTCTCTCTCTCTCTCTCTCTCTCTCTCTCTCTCTCTCTCTCTCTCTCTCTCTCTCTATGACATACACAAACACACACACACACACACATCAACTTGCGATCAGTGAGGCTGACAATAAATGAAATAATTTGGCTGCAAATGTAAATAGATGGGATTTGTAGAAAGGAACAATAAGAATATATGTGATAATAACATCATACACACACACACACACACACACACAAATAGAACTGATAATAAATGGCATAGTCTGGATGCAGTCAGTGAAAGTGACAGGTGCAATATGGAATAATGAAAAATACACAAAAAAAAGAAAACAGTGAGAAAATGTGTGCAGACAGACAAAACATAATAGCATTTATCTGTGTGTGTGTGTGTGTGTGTGCATGTACATGTACTCCTGTGAGAACTTAATCTAAGTGATCAGTGTACCCAGTCACACACTTGACAGTCGACTGTGGGATTAACTTTATTTCTGTCAAGTCAACAGATAGAGGGGTGGGAGTGCTTTATTAAATTATGACAATTCATAAAATACATATTTCAGTTTCCTTCCACTATTGAGGGTTTGACGGCAACTGGGAGATCCAATAAAAGCTCTCTATACTGAGAAGAAAATGTATGTGTCAAATTATATTACTTTATTCCTTTGTAGTCTTGACGACTGGACAGGGATCCTGACATATGTTTTGGGTTTTTTTCATAAAAAAAGCTTTCATGTTTGTATCAGACTATGACATTTCATAATGTCTATGGATTGTCCATTTGACAGGAACAATGCCTTGCAGATACTTGATATCTCTCATGTTGACAGTTTATTAGGAGACGAAGAAGACGAAGAAGAGTAAGTCCAGCTAGTAATGTATCCCAAGGTTAGACAGATATATTGGGTTTATATTGTCCGTTCAGCAAAATCAGCAAGTGAAAACAATAGTTTGCTCCATTGTTTGTACTTGCTGAAATGGTTATATAATAAATGAGCAAAGAAAAATCAATCTGAGTTTTGAGTGTGCGGCCAACCTAATCTCCTATGGCCTATTAGAGATATTAGATATCGGGTATCTTCAGGCGTAAACATGTCGTCCTCCACGAATGATGCAGGCCCCTCACAGCCAAATATGTCAGTGGTGAGATGCATCATTTCCCCAAGTTTCCTCAAAAACCTGAACAGTGAGTGTCTGAGATATTGCATATGACACATGGACGGACAAACAAACAAACAAACCAGCTAATGCATGTAGCGCCCCCCTTTGGCTGATCAGTGCAATTTTGAAAATGTTACAGTGCAGCGGTGAGATGCATCATTCCCCCAAGTTTCGTCAAAATCCTAACAAATGGACGAATGAACGGAAGGGTGACTGATCTGTAGTCTAGCAACCAATTTCATTATGGGAGATACAAAAACCCATATCTGTCCCATGTCCTAACTTCCTTCATCTTGACTGAAAAAGCCCCAGTCCTGACTTTATTTGACCTTACAAGTTTTGGTTAAAGTCACGCAGATTGACTTTAATACGTGGACAGTTAAGGTACTTTCCGGTCCTAAGTCAAGGAGGCAAGAGGTTGCAACCGCACAGAGATGACAAATGACAAACCCGGCATGACTTCCCTCTCTCGTCTCCCGCTCTTTCTTCTCACCCCCCCCGGCTCCCTCCCCTTGACTGTCTCCCCGTGTCTCGCTTTCTCTGTACATCTTATTAATTTCAGGGACATGAAAGGTGCCGTGCGGAACAAAGTCACTTTCCTCTCCTGACATCAAAGGCTCAGGATCCCCTTTAAAGCCGCCTGATGACCGACTCTTAAAAGAAAGAGAAGGTGGGCTCCGCTAAAGAACAGAGCGGAGGGTTGACACAGGGAATAGATTAGAAACAATGCTCCCCCCCTCTTCTCCACCTCTTTTCCCCTCCATTTTCACTCCCCACACCGTGAGAAGGTAGGTAATGCTAGTTTAAAATGAACGGAGAGAGTGAGAGTCGGAGTGCGAAAGACACAAAAAGGGAGACAGATGGAGAGGGATGGAGGTAAAGAAGAATTGTGATTAACTTTCTCGCTGCCAAGGTCGCATACTCTATACTTAACACTTATAGTACTAGTCATAGTAGTAGCAGTAGCAACAGCAGTAGTAGCAGTAGTAGTAATAGTAATAGTAGTAGTAGCAGTATAGGTATTAGTAGACTCTTAAATAGGATGTCATTTGAACACATCTATGTATCTTCTTTGGGACAACATACAGTACATTGTTGTTACTTTTCAATAAAAGATATGTTAATAACATATGGTGTGTCATAATGTCATTAACATATGTTGTTGAAAAGTAACACAAAACTGTTGTTCCAAAGAATACACACAGATCTTTTTTTAGAGTAGTAGTAGTAGCAGTAGTAGTAGCAGTAGCAGTAGTAGTAGCAGTAGCAGTAGTGGTAGCAGTAGTGGTAGTAGTAGTGGTACTAGTAGCAGTAGTGGTAGTAACAGTAGTAGTAGTAGCAGTAGTAGTAGCAGTAGTGGTAGTAGTAGTAGTAGTAGTAGTAGTAGTAGCAGTAGTGGTAGCGGTAGCTGTAGTGGTAGTAGCAGTAGTAGTAGTAGCAGTAGTAGTAGTAGCAGTAGTGGTAGTAGTAGTAGTAGAAGTAGTGGTAGCTGTAGTGGTAGTAGCAGTAGTAGTAGTAGCAGTAGTAGTAGTAGCAGTAGTGGTAGTAGTAGTAATAGTAGTAGTAGTAGTAATAGCATATAGTAGTATATATTCTTAGCATATTTCATGATATTTCTCATTATCATATCATTAGGAGAGACTTCTTCTTCTTCTTTCTAACTTATATTTGTTAAATTATTATATTTTGCTAAATCCACGCTGAACTGTATTAGCTCACATGAACAACTTATGCAAATTCCGTTTTAAGGTGGATTTTAATCACTTTGATTTTTTTTCTCACCAGCTACGTGTCACATTAAGGAGAAAAAGTTCCTGCTTTGGCACCCAATTTAAAAGGACAAATGGCTTGGTGGCATTAGTGGGTTTATTATCGTGTGTGTGACTGTGTGTGTGTCTGTGTGTGTGTGAATAATTGGCTGTGTGGATTGTGTGTCTAGCCAATTAAAAAGTCAGCCACTTCGTTAACAACATCCAGAACATTCTTATTTGGAGCGTGTTAATTAATTGATCATTAATCATAAGGCTTTCATTAGGAAGGCAGACAGAGAGAGTGTATGTATGTCAGAAAAAACTTCCAGTCCCTTCAGGGAGAAACACACACACACACACACACACACACACACACACACTATAAAGTTGAACCTCTTGTCCTAAATCCCTGAGAAGAAAAAACTGCTCAGAGGCTGAAACCCTCACTGGAATACAAAACACACACACACACACACACACACACACTGCCTCCTTCACCTTGATAACACGGCTCTTATCAGTTTTACCCCATATCTCTGTCTCTCTCACTCTTGGATGACAAATCCAGTTTTAATAGTGTACTGGAGGATTATCATAGAGCACATTAAGATTCAGTGCAGGCCTAGCTGCACTGCAGAAGCCTATAATCGGGGGGCGTCAATTGGGACTCACTTAGCCTAAGTGAGTCCAAATCTATTCTGAATCCATATCTAAAAATCAGAAATCACATCAGGGAGCATTCAGGACCAATGTTCCCTCTAAACTGATAGTTTGATGAGCTACGTCTAATAATTTATATCACATTGACTGAATAATATCTGGTCAGTCATCAGTCGTTGCTCCACTTGTCCCCATATAAGCAGGTACGCAGGGACTCTGCTGGTAATTACTCTCTGGCTGCGTTTACACCTGGAATTAACATGTGTCTTGTGTCCGGATTGTGTCTAGATGTGATGTAGCTGGATGAATTTTACTCTGGCATTAAAATAGGTCTCCAGTATACACACTGAAATCCGTCTCTGTCGCCACAGCGCAGATTGTGACATTGTCCTCTCGAAATTTCTCAAAAATTTAAACACCTCGTCTCTCTTGTTCTCCATCCAGAAAATCCTGATTTTTGGTTAAGTAGCTCCTTTATGTGGATTGGAGACATGTTGCATTTACACATTATTGTGCATCTGGGTGATTGTATCATCATTGTGTCTTGGGTGCATTTACATGTGGATTTTATTTGTTGAGGGGTTCCAGGACCACTGGAACCCCTCAAGAACCCCTGCAACCCCCTCAAGGACCAACGGAACACCCTCAAGGATCACTGCAACACCCTCAAGGAACACTGGGACACCCTCATGAACCACTGGAACCCCCTCAAGGACCCTTGGAACCCCCTCAAGGACCACCAGAACCCCCTCAAGGACTACCCGAACCCCCTCAAGGACCATCCAAACCCCTTCAAAGACCACTGGAACACCCTCAAGGACCAACGGAACACCCTCAAGGACCACTGGAACACCCACAAGGAACACTGGAACACCCTCATGAACCACTGGAACCCCCTCAAGGACCACTGCAACACCCTCAAAGACCACTGGAACCCCCTCAAGGACCACCAGAACCCGCTCAAGGACTACCCGAACCCCCTCAAGGACCACCCAAACCCCCTCAAAGACCACCGGAACACCCTCAAGGATCACCGGACCCTTTGGTGTCCACTTTGAGAACCACTGTACAAAAGTTAAGAGAAACAGGCTAGTGCCAGGGAAGTAGATGCATAAAATGTTCCCTTCCTCATCGTCTACTGTTGAGATGCTCTTGAGTAAGGCACTTAGCCTCACATTGTCCTCTCAAAATTTGTTGTTAGGGTTGGTTAAGTAGCTCCTTTATGTGGATTGGAGACATGTTGCATTTACACATTATTGTGCATCTGGGTGATTGTATCATCATTGTGTCTTGGGTGCATTTACATGTGGATTTTATTTGTTTTTGTTGAATACAGCGTGATCGCCCAGGATGCTTGTTAATGTCAGGTGAAAAGATGGTCTCTGTCTTTCTCTCTGTGTCTCTTTCTCTCCTTTCCTTCAACACTTCAGTGAAGCAGAACTCATTATACATTCATGAGCAGGTGTATGGAATCAAATTTCCAACAACATTGTCATAGCTTTAGTAATGATACACAACAGACCCCCACTTCTACGACTGGCTTACAGCAAACACACTTGGTAAAAGCAGTTTTTTGGTTTTCTGGGTACACACAGACTTCTTTACATAAAGATCAAATCCCTTTCTGTTTCTTACTGGTGGTTTGAAAGATAATTCAAGTTTGTTTCAGCAGGGGATTTGAAATGTTTTCATGTCACTGACCGCCAAATAGACACAGATTAGGTCACAGATCCCCATTGGATAAGATTTAGTGTAGAACTGTCTTGTACATGGGGAGATAAGAGTGGTGAGAGTGAAACCAGATTACAATAGTCATTCTTATAAATTCTCTCATTTCTCTTTTCGCTGTTAACCCCCTGGAATCCCCTGAAGGATCACTGGAACCCCCTCAAAGACCCCTGGAAACCCCTCAAGGACCACCGGAACACCCTCAAGGACCACTGGAACCCCTCAAGAACCCCTGCAACCCCCTCAAGGGCCACTGGAACACCCTCAAGGACCAACGGAACACCCTCAAGGAACACTGGAACCCCCTCAAGGACCCCTAGAACCCCCTCAAGGACCCCTGGAACCCCCTCAAGGAACACTGGAACCCCCTCAAGGACCACCCGAACCCCCTCAAGGACCACCCAAACCCCCTCAAGGACCACCGGACCCTTGGGTGTCCACTTTGAGAACCACTGTACAAAAGTTAAGAGAAACAGGCTAGTGCCGGGGAAGTGGATGCATAAAATGTTCCCTTCCTCATCGTCTACTGTTGAGATGCTCTTGAGCAAGGCACTTAGCCCCCAGCTGGTCAAAAAGAGCCTATACAAAAGTAAGAGAATGGGGAGAGAGTAGTCCAACAGTCAAAGAGAACAAAAATATTTTAAACCGGATACAGATGGTTTTGAGGAGATTTGGGATATAGATATGGGATATCACACCCAAGAAACATCTGAAACTGACATGAAAAAAAGAAATATCCATTAGAGCAACACATGGTGGGAACGAGTAATTTACGCACACACACACACACACACACACACACAAACTCACTTTAATACAATTAAAATTAAATTAAATCCAATTTAAAATATTCTGGATGTTGCTAACGAAGTGGTTGCCTTTCTAATTGGCAAGACCCACAATCCACACACACACACACACACACACACACACACACACACACACACACACACACCTGACATCAAGCCAAAGACAATTAACTTCTAAAGGTTTGTTCTCTTCTATTCTCTTTGAGCTCTGGCTCCTAGTTTTAGGCGACAATCAATTGATTGCTTCAGCCTACAGCTACGCAGCAGGGCAACACTTAGAAGCATAAATTGATGATTAGAAGCCAAATGATCAGTCTATGCATCTTAGTTTTACAAGGATCTCAGTTCAAATCAAACAGATCAATATTTTTAGACCTGCAGCAGCAAGTAGTAATAGGATACATCAAAGAAAAATAAGAAAAAATAGGACATAAAAAACAATAGAGCAAGTGGGGTCTATATAAACAAAGGCAATGGACAATTCCAACACTCAAACATATAGAAATGTATGAATAAAAATGTGCAAAAAGTATGGATTCCAGTATTTGCAGAATGTCTTTCTGTTGCAGTAAGGTCTGATACTACTGATGCCAATGTTAAACATTTTGAGAAAGGTGTGTAACAAATATACATATATATGTCAATATATATACACATATATATGTCAACATATATATATATATATATACACACATAGGCTAATTGTAGAGAACCGGAGGACTTTGAAATTACGGATGTGTTATTGTTCCTTTGTCCCTAAAGAACCAATCCTTTTTATAATGGGGAAAGTTAATTCACATCATGATTACAGTTTTATTTTGAACCAGTCGTCAAAATTCAATACATTCCGACTATTACTATATTTATTCATGATGATGTCTGTAAAGCCATGTTCAAATTGATTAATATGGGGCTTTAATACAGTTATAATGTTCTTTCTGAGGCTTTCAATATGGGTTGGACTATCACCTCTGACCAATCACTTGTCCCTTTGTTTTGTTTCCCCACTCTGATCACCAAAGTGGACGTTTTGAGAGTGGTTAAACTCTGGGCTTTGGAGCATGAGACTGTGAGTTCAAGTCCCTGACATGTGGGAATCATTTTGAAGTTTCATGAAAAGTAAATCAACACTGAATCACATAGTGCAGAAAACTCAAAGCAGCTGTTTGACATCATCTGTCAATGGCAAAATACCTGATTTGGCATCATTGTTGGGGGTTGGCCAGAAGTTTCAGCCCATAGAGAGTAGTGCAGCAGCAGTTTTCTGGACCATGTGGTTTAGTATTGATTTATTCGTTAATGGAGAGAACTTCTATAAAGTGGTTAACACTGTCAATCACAGGCTGCATATCATAATGCCTCACATGTGGAAGATTGTGGGTTCAAATCCAGACTTGTCCTTTCCGAAGTCATGTATTGCTTTCTTCCTTTCTTTCTTCTGTTTCTCTGCCAGATGACATGCAGCTGTGGCACAAAAAGAGCTTTCACCTGCTTGGTGAGCAAGGATAAGTACTGTATAGACTATTTGATTGTAATATTCTTTAAATCAGTAAATCAGCCTAATACATGGGGTATGCAAAATAATGTAAACACTTGAGTAAAGTATATGGGTTGAATGTTCCTCTCGTTCTTCAAGAAGGCATAGTTGGTGTGAACCAGGACATGATTGTCTGTGCTGATCAAGACATCCAGTGGGTTACATAAACATTATTGTATGAAAAGCATTTTCTATGTTTTTCTATGCTGATTAATGTGCATGAGGTGGAATGATGTTTCATCCCTCCTACATAATTCCAGATGCTGGTAGTTTCCATGTAACAGTACATACAAGCTGGTTTGGCCGCATGTTGGCCCAACATCATATTGGGTTGATGTTGATGATGTTGGGCTTCCACACGACTAAAGCATTATAGCTTATATGTACTGTTCCGTTAATACTAACAGCATCTGAAATGATGTAGGAGGGATCATGCAACACCATTCCACCTCATGAGAGTTAATCAACTCATGCCCAAATATACATTGAAAATGCCTTTTTGACAATACTGTTGATGGCTGGGGTCATTAATATTAATGAGCCTTAAAGACACAGCAACAGAAACAGAGAGATGCTGGATAATAAACTGGATTAAAAATGGATTGAGAGTCTTTTTGGTCACTGTAAATTATGTTAGTTAACTTCACTCAACTTTGAACAATATGCAGTTCATACTAGTTTTTCTTAAGTTACTGTTAATTGTAAGGTGAAAAAAATAATTTACTTGTTGCTTTAGAGTGAAGTTAAGTCTTTCTTTTCAAGTCACTTTGGGATCTGTTAGCTTCAACAGGCTTGGATTATGCTGTAAGAGCTGCATGGACCCATTTTATTTTCCCTTATTTTTCGAAGTCTGAGGACAGGTCTCCAGCAACTTCAGTTGTTCTGGAGAAAGCTGCAATGTATGGACTAACAAACTTTACCCGATTTTCTACTGGCATGGGGGGAGTAGATAATGACTGACATTTTTGGGTGAACTATTCCTTTAACCCTGAAAAGGAATGAATGCAAAAGAAAATCTCTGCCATAAAAAATAAAGCAACTCATTCAAAAGACAAATTCATAGTTGTCAGTATTATATGTTTTCACAGGAGAATGTATTAACTTCTACACTGCTAGTTTTACTTACAGAGGTGTAACGTTTCAAACAGCACACAACGAGATCGATACAGACACACACACACACACACACACACAAACTGACTTCAAATGCTCTTAGCTTTAACTCATGCCGTCTCTTTCAAAGTGGGCTCAAATCCTTTTGTATTAGTCAGTACTCTGTGCCATCACACACACTTAACCCCACACATACACAGACACACACACACACACACAGGTTAAGCGATAAAGGGGTGAAATTGATGCCATGGTTGGATCACACAATGTGTCTGAAGACAGAAAGGCTACATTGTCTCTGTCTCTGTTTATCCGGCACATCGTCTTTGTGTTTGTTACCTTTATCTGTACTTTTTTGGATAATGTGAAACAGCTTACAACGCATATTTACATCTCTAAAGGGGTTTTAGGGCCCAAGGGTGCCAGCCTTGGTGGATTAGTCTTACAGCTGAAGCAATTTGTGCTTGCGAGCGGTGATGAAGGGGGCTATTTGCCTGCACAGTGCTGTTTTTAGAGGGCTTGTTTGCACCACAACTCGATTTCTTAGTGAATAAGATGAGAAATCTGCACTCTTAGCTTAAGCCACTGAGCACAAAAATGTGCAAATTGTGCTCACAGCACAGTCTTGAATGAATGTGAACTGAATGTGAATCTGGACCCGACCGTTTTTGACTTTGGGACTGATGTTGGTAGATATAACTTTGGGGTGATGGGAGTGCTTGCAGTGAAAAACCATTTTATAAACCGTTTTGTAACTGTTTTGAAGTCCTCTATGAAAAAGATTATTATTATTATAACCCTCAGTACACCACCCCGCTGCAGCACTTATGATAATATAGCACAGAAAGCTTCACACGGTGGTGTATTTTAAGGGTTTGGTTCATGCTGTGCTGCAATAATAACTGAACAAATGCGTCATCCTCTCATATTCACTGCTCTAATGCATGCACACACTCTTTATGTAGCAAGAAATGCTTGAAAGAAAAGCTTGTTGTTCGGTCCGAGTCGTAGCTTTTCCTTTTTTTACAAACTAGCTTGTCTCCTCCATCGCTGTTTGAAAGCAGCGCTCTCCCCTCTCCCATGCCTGAAAAATTCTGGTAATGACGGAATCGATGAAGCGAGCGAGTAAACTTTCTCAACTACTAAACTTGCTACCTGCCTCTTCACTTGTCATTGTGGGACATGTAAGCTTCAGCCGGAGAAAAATCTTCCAAAGCGAGACTGGTAACCGGAGATATTTCTCTGTAGGTACGTTTATTTTAGCCATTAGCCTTTATGCACGGTTTGTCCTTAAGGGCTTCCGTCGCCCAGTAGCTTTGCTGTGTGTGTGTTTAAAAAATGTGTTGCAGTTTCTGTCACCCTCTAGTGGTCAGAGCTCAGTGTAGCTTAGTGTAGCTATAAAGGAAAACAGCCTTTTTGTAGCTTGATGGGAGTTTTGAAAGGGTTTCATCAGATCAAGGGTTGTAGAATTTTCTCGTCCTATAGAGGAACCATGTAATCCTTCAGTTGAAGTTAAAATATGAAAATCGGCAACATTGAATTTGCAAGGTTTTCACCTGAAAGTGACGATATTCATCTATATTAATAAATCTAATTATAGCTCCACTTATACAATGGTATAGCTGCATTAAAAAAATCCACCCAAAACAGAATTCACAAATCACTGCTGCCATTAAAAAAAAAACAACAACCTGTGACTCCCGATTGGGCAATTTGAAAGATTGCATTGCCATTGCTGCGTTGCTCCTATAATTCACGAAACTCACTCAAAATCCATCCAGCAAACATGAGTCACTCTGAAAATACTGTATACATTTATAGCAGTTCCTGAAAAAAACAAAACCTCTTCAGAGATGCTAGTTTTTCATTCAGTGCTCCCCTTCAAAGCAAAAAAAGCCCAATCACTGTTAATCATTTCCAATCTGATCATCTTTAGAGTTTTGGTTCTCTGGTTTCTCGCTTTAAAAAAAAAAAGCAAAAGGTGAATTCTGTGTGTATCTGTTTTTGGGTGGATTTTCCATTTCGTTTTTCATT
Source organism: Centroberyx affinis (assembly GCF_046629955.1). NCBI lineage: Eukaryota > Metazoa > Chordata > Actinopteri > Beryciformes > Berycidae > Centroberyx > Centroberyx affinis. The sequence continues at coordinate 117,147 of NW_027282125.1, read as the reverse complement.
ATATCATGTTAAATTAAATATTAGCTGGATGTATGGAATATGTACCTAAATATGCCAAGAATATACGTGCACATCATCAGGATTTAATGTATTTTATATGAAGTGGAGAGAGGGGTCAGGAGAGGAGGAGAGGCGAGGCGAGGAGAGGAGGCGAAAACCGAGATAGAAAGAGGGAAGGAGGGCAAGAGATTGTGGAAGAGGAATGAATGATTTTCATTAATGGCATCAGACATTTTTAGATGGAGAGAGGGAGGGAGCGGGAGGGAGGGAGGGAGGGAGAGGGGCAGCGAAGGAGAGATTAAGAAAGAGCAAGAGAGATGGAGAGAGGGAGTCACATTAATATTTTCTCTGGTCGTCTTCCACTCCTCGGTGTACATATATGTTTTTTTCTTAGAAAGTTTTGGTGTTAATATGTGCCGGTTTGCTCTGGGTTTCAAAGAGACAAAATGGAAGAGACGTAACCTGGAATAAAGTAAAACAACAAGTCAGCAAGCTTATGGCAATATAAGTGAAAACTAGCTTAACTCATGGTGTGTGGTGATAGTGGTGATAGTTCACTATGCTTTTGTGGAATGAGTCCCATGAGGCTGAAAGTTTGGTACACTGGCAAAGTTGTGGAGAGTGGTTAGGCATGGTATGGCTGTTGAAATTAGCTAAGGAGTGAAAGGATAAGGACATTTTCCCCCTTGAAATAGCATAACCTCATCCAAAAATGATCCTACTCAATGGCTACGTACACACTGCAACTAAATACAGTTGTCACTCTTTCATTGGAGTGCTTAAATCCTGTTACGTTCACACAAAGTAGCGGTGTTGAACTCTAATACAGAGCAACTGTGGTTCTGGTCAGAGCTAGTGTGTGTTGTGAGCTGGCAGCTATACGGTTAGCGTAGCTTCGTTGTAGTAGCAAAGCTGATAGCTAAGCTAACCGGCACCTACCTGTCCAACAGACAACAGGCTAACTCTGCGTCGCTCTTCATCCCAATCCTCTTCTTCAATACTCGCCAACAGGTGAAAACCAACCCCAGATTCACTCTCTTTTTGGAGCGAGCCTCGCTGTCCTTTTTTTTTTTTTACTGTTTTTTACTGTTTACTATTTTTTATCGTTACCGTTGACTCAAAGTTGTGTTTACAAGCCACAAATAGCAAAATCCTACTCAGTATGCCTTTAAAGTAACTTCCAGTAAAGTTGGTGATAGTCATGAAGTGGTTACACTGAGACATATTTTCTTCAAAAAAATGCTCTTATTTTTCTTTTCTTTCTTTCCTGTCTTTTCTTTTTTTTCCTGTTAATGGGACTTCTATGTGCAGGGTGGATTCTGATGATTAGTTCTGATGTTTCCAGTTCCTGTGGCTTCAACGAAAAAGCAAACTGTCATCCCCCAGTTTAAAGTTTTGTTTTCTGTCCAATTCACCTCCGTACTAAAAATTAGAGAGTGCACTGGTAGACATTAAATTTCTTCAGTTGCTGCTCCTCTTTGATAGAAATGAGTACGTTGCATAGATTGTACACCCAAAAACCCCAAATAAATATATTTTGAACTGCATTGAATGCATTTTATAGCCACTGCTAAAAATAGCCACCATAAGAAGTGTTAGCATTATAACACAATGTTTGAGACAATCATCCTCTGCTTCTTTTTTTTGTTTTTGCTGCTGTTGGTACTAGGATGGAGCCTGGAGCAACACAAATGGAACATGTATGTCATGAATATTATAATAGCGATTTTTTTTTTTTTTTATACCCGTGTGAAACAACGTCGCCAAATGAGCCGGAAGCAAAAATTATACCGTTGCTTTCTCTTAATGGAAGCTGAGCCGAGTAAAGCGTCGTACTGAGGGAAAACTGTAAGGAGAGAGAATGGAAATGAAATGGAATGACCGCTACTGGGAGCAGAGAATTTAACAAGGGAAAACTAGAAGCAATTCCAATACTTTTCTCTCTTACTGCGGCGGCCGAAAGACCGCAGGGCAGAGAGGGAAAGGATTGCGAAACCTCTGAAACAGAAAAGGCTTAGGAATGACTTTCACACCTGAACAAGTGTTCATTTGCTCTCTCTCTCTCTTTCGTTCTTTCTTTCTTTCTTGGTCGCTACCTTTCCTTTCTATCTCGCTCCCGCACGTCTACATATCTGGGAATCTATCCGTTTCGATTAAATCCGCCCTCCGAGGATGTAACCTCTCAGCAGCTTTTTCATCCATCTGTTCCATTGGATTCCACTCTCCGGTTTCTGTTTCGTTTCATTCAAGCCTTCACGTAACACCTGAATGCCCAAGAACAGAACACATGACGGCTACTTTGACTTCTATGTCATTACATTTTTTTTTCACGTACTGTTGTTTCGTGAACTTTGAGTTGTGTGTGTGTTGAGTGAACTTTGAGTTCTGATCAAGGCAAATACAGTCTTGTTTGCTTGTTGGTGAATTGCAATCCTCTTTTCCACCTAATCAAACAACATACAACACTAAATAAAGTGCAATTCCTCCAGAGAGACTCCTCACAATCTCTCATCCATTACACCCTTCTAACATGATATATTACTATACACAGTCTCCTATACTTTACTGTATGCTGCTTTTACAGTCTCCAATCATTATTACACATTACTAATTCATTACAGTCTCCTATGACAACACATTACTAAATACAGTTTCCTATCAGTACACATTAGGGTTCGACCAATACAGCTTTCTGAAGGCCGATATCGATATTTTTAGACTGAAGTCGCCCATAGCGGATACAGTACTTTGTGCTGATATTCAGTATCTTTAAATTTGACCATTTACATGCCACAAAAAGACATATATTCACTCCAGGAACGAATTCATGTCAGGGTGGAAAAGCCTCTGAAACAGCATTGAGACCATCATGGGACACCAAAACTCTCCATTCAAACACAGACTGATGAAATAGAGGAATACATTAATCCTTTAGATAAAGAACTAATATGTGCAATGAAAATACATTGCACATACACTACACATTAAATAGGCCCTTTTCTACTGCAGCAAACAAGGCTTCGGTCTATAATTTCACTATAGTCTGTTCAGAAAAAATTAGAATTCAAATTATTTACCAACCAACCAAATAATCACAACGCTCAAGTCTTGAGTGGTCTTTCACCAGTGCAACCAATAGGAACGAGGAGGCTGTGTGTCTGACTCACTCGATCACACACACACACACACACACACACACACACAGACGGCCACACAGGTGCGCATTAATGGACAGTCCAGATTTGCTGGAATGGAATGAGGGGGGCTAGATTGGATTTCCAGTGGAATCTCATTTCAGTCAACTCTAATCTGAGAGAGAGAGGAGGAGAGTCTGTGCTGTCTGTTAAACTGGTCGCCACAGTGATGTGTAGGAGAAGTGTTTGATGGGAAACGCGGTCCAGAAGATGAGATTTTCCACGGTGGAGCATTTTAATTCCGGTACTGGAAGAGACAGTCTGTATCTGGGAACATCTGAGGCCACACGTGTGTGTGTGTGATAAGCCCTTAAAGGTCCTTAGAGGTCACCCTTTCTGTTTCAACTTGACCTCGTTTCCACAAAGATCGCCACAAAGTATGAATGTATCTTCTATAATCCTAACTATAATCCTCCTAAAATGTCCTTCTAAATGAGTTGAAAGTGTATTAAAACTTCTTAATGTAATAAATTGCTGGATAATGTAATATCACATTATTACATCAACTGTTTTTGCTTTATAAGGTATGTAATAACTCCTAAACTAATTACATCGTTCTTAAACTTCTTCTTCTTATGATTATTACCTTTATGAAGTAATCAGCAGTTAATAACGTTATTATATTATCTGTGAATTAATTAAATTAAATGATTTTTTTTTTTTTTACATTTTCAACCCATTTAAAGGGACGTTTTATCACATTTTGACAAGTTATCACATTTTCTGGCTGCCATTATTCATTATATCATTTCACACATAATACATCTGGTCACATTAATAAATGCAGCCACTTATCACCATATTATTTTCACGATTTATGATCACCATACATTACTAAATACTGTCAGAACTGCCAGTTATGTTGTGACATTATTATATAAAACAGGAATTTACATTTACATTTATTACATTTTCTCATTTCAAAGGACAGTTTATTACAGTTTGACAAGTAATTCCATTATTTGAAAGTAATTACCTGTTGCCAAGAAAGATTTTTGCTGTGATGGTATTGTTACTGTTGGTGGTGTTCATGTTGTTTTGATGTTTTTGTCATTTTGTCATTCCTCTGTTTCTTTAAATCAGTATTCAGTAATATCAGGCGAAGCCACAGTCCCATCTAGCTACTGCTGAAACACCAACAAACCCGCTGCAACGGTTTGGAGACAACAGAGTGTGTGTGTGTTCTTGTTCTCCATGGGGCTCCTGTGTTTTCAATAATAGCTCTATGTGAGCGTGTGTGTGTTTGTGTGTGAGTTCAATAGTTCTTTCCAGTGTTTTCAGTAATAGTAGAGTGTTGCAGAGACAATAATAAGGCCAAGACCCATCCATTTACTCTGTGTACGTGCAACGTGTGTACAGACGCACACACACACACACACACACACACAAACAATGTCATGTAATAATCTGAGAAACACAATATTTATTAGCTCAGACTGGCTCAATATCATCAATGCTAGGTAAAGTCTGTGTTACGTTTGCCTCCTGTAAACAGTGCAGTCAAATTTAAAGCTGTACTAGGCAATTTTGCATGTTGGCGGCCCCAAATGGTAGCAAGAGGTAATTGTTTGAACCTTGAGAGCTTCAATATTCACAAATCCTGTAAAGTGACGACAGTAAACTACACACAGTACACTCATGTTTACCAACCCGGCCGGTCTGTGATGCTTTATACCAAAGGAAACCAAAGGGACGAGAGAGGAAAAAGATCCTTCCCATTCTCCCTGCTGGTTTCTGCACACAGTCAGCATAGTTGGAGATATCAGCGCTCGTTTTCCTCCCTTCAGAAGAAGCCATCTGCTGCCATTCATTCTTGTCCAGTATGAAAAACAACTTCCACAGAGCGAGATGATCCATCACAGTTTGTTTTGGAAAAAGTTTTCTGTTTTACCGTTGGTGTTTTTAATATCAGTCTGCACATTACAATCCTGGTCCTCAGGACCCGGAACCCTGCTGGTTTTCATTTTAGCCATCTAATCAGGGACTGACTGACACCTGGTGTGCCAGGTGAATGCAATTAACTGCAATCAACTAGCTGTTATGATAGAAACCCAGCGGTACTCTTGTACTCTTGAGGACTGAGAACCACTGATTTACATTCTGCTTTGTCTCAGTCACCTGACACCAGCAGGATGAAATGGAAAGTCTGGAAAAGTCAGGAAATAATATCTCAAAAACATGTTGCCTTATAAACTGTATCATCACATCCATATATTTTTATTTAGGACTTCTTTGTTAGCTGGGACAGTAGTAGTTAATTTCAAGCTAGGTTTGACACGTAAAATATAAAAAAAAAAAAACAACGGAAAATCTAATTACATACAGCATGCATTGAAAAATGATTGTGGGAAATGTAAACTAACCGTAGACAGAAGTAAATGCACTATAACTGTAAATGACACTAGTATTCTCCTTAAGTTTCAATTCATCACTTCATGTGGGTGCAGAATTGTCTATACCTGAAACCAGAATTTCTTGGACTTTGTGATTTAGGCTGACATGATGGATTGATGTGGATTTTTACATAAATCTTGCCTAGTGTCGGAAAATCAAGTGTCGGGTCTATTGGTGGAGAATAGCTAGAATCACTGCAACAGACTGCATCTTAGAACTTTGTCAATGCATTCTTATCTGTTGCTATGCAAATAAACCAAATCCAAATTCAAACATTCTTCTGAAATCTGTATAAAGAGTGTATCACTGCTGAATTTGAGGTCAGTTTATCAGCCAGCAAACACCAAACAGTCCACTTCCCTTTGTTTTTTTTTGCCCGCTTGGAAGTTTTGATTTTTACCCCCGTATGTCCTGAGAGATTAGCTTTGGTCCGCAGCTTTATAAAAAAAAAAAGTTCCGCTTTTGGTTTTCCAGCCAACACATCATCAAGACGTACATGCCTGAAAAACAAACGAAGAAGAGGAAAAAACAACAACCAACAAGAAAAAGGAGCAATGCCTCAGATGGAAATGTTGCCTTTATAGCCACAAGTCGCCCCTTGATGTTAGTTGATTGGATTTGAGAAGCGAAGAAGCGGAGAGTTGGAGGTCAAGAGGCAGGAGGAGGAGGAGGAGAAAGACAGGAATAACAGAGAAAAAGAAAGAGAGGGAGATGTGAGAGAGAGAGTGCCTGCAGAAGAAAGCTCTTATGTTTCTATAGCAGTTGGAGAAAGAACGGAGAGAAACCAGAAGAGAGAGACAGGGAGAGAGAGAGAGCTTGAGCGATAGAAAGCTATAAAAGTCCCATTAAGCTCTCAGCCTTGATTGCTCTACAATTAAATGTCCATTTTCTTTGCCTAGGTAGACAAGCTTGGCAACTTCACTTCAGCAGTTGGTTTACTGTGTGTGTGTGTGGGTGGGTGGGTGCATGCCCGGGTGTAACAGGCAGCCATTTGTTGTTGAGTCTGAGTGGTGTTATTGTACGCACACACACACACACACACACACACACACCAGGGTGCCAAGTCCCAGCAGCCTGTCTCATTGATTTCAGGTCAAAATCAGTTAATTAAATAAAGACTCAAACAGCTCCGGAGTCCAAAGCCAAGTCTCCGTAATCATAGTGTGTTTACCCTGGAAGTCGACACGAAGGAGAGCTGTTAAACAATTTCTCTCTGTGACAAAGTGGGGAATAAGTCATCAGTGAAGCTTACAGGGAGCATTTCATCAAGCCATTCCAACTGGACTGGCTTCTCACTGGACGGTGTTCAGAGGAGACATGGTTGTCAAGGCGATTGTTAAAGTAGGGAAGCAGGTTCTTGGAGGATGGAGAGGGAGATGCATAGGAATCGAACCAGCAACCTCCCATTCTTACAACTAAAACCATTCAACCAAGAAAGGACATCTCTTTTTTGATGAATATTGTAGGATGTTTGAAGTGATAGTGATGGTAAGTAGAGAACAAAATTAGTTAAATCATAAGAGGACATACCGGGTTCCCTTTCTAAGCATGGCTTCAAACAGTCTTTTAAAAAAGTTTGGTTTGTGAAATGACAAATGAATCAATAACAATACTTTGACAGGGGATTTTAGAAACTGTATTTCACTTGAACTCGCTGTAACTCCTGCCTGAGTTAATAAGATTGAGGCCCAACTCTGTTAGTAGGGGTGGGACACCAAAAGAGTTGATAGGCTTCTCGATTTAATAGCTACAGAGTTCCAGCGAGATGAGGAGAGATTCAGAATTATGTCTAATCAATACCAACAACCTATAGATATTATGGGGTATATGTTTAGGCAGCAAAATAGAGTGGCCCCCCCTCAGGGAATAGATTATTCAAAATTGGCAAGACATTTTATCTGTAGTTCTTCTTCTTCTTCTATCTATCTATCTTTGTTTGTGCCGTATGTGTTTTATTTATTCGTTAAAGCCTGTGTGCCATGAAGCCATTTTTTTTTCCTGCAGAAAGAACTGACAAATAAATAAGCAAACTCAATTCAATCAAAAAGTGGTTTCAAGAAAGCTCAACACTGCTTATATTTATGAGGAAACTGATTCTGGCATTCTGATTCAACTGTAGACATCTCTTATTGAAAGTGGCATAACGATTCACATTGTCACTTAGTTTAACTACCTGGCTGTTAAACAAGGAAAATCACTGGTGAAAAACAACCACAGCTCTCCACGTTACCTTAAAGCTGTCAGTTGAATTGACAAAATATTAGACTTCACAGCTTATTTGAGCAATTTCCCAGGTCTCAGGTTCAAAGTCCCGCTGTCAAGGAATGCCTGCAATGAAAGATCCACCATCCCTAGTGCTATAACTGCCTTTAACACATCAGTAGAAATCTACTAACTGAATACTGGCACTAGCTGGACTGCTGCACATTGGACTTTTGTAATATTTTACTGCGTAATCAGCCATGCGTTTAATTTTTTATTTGTCAAGAAGCCAAAGAAAGCGTTCTACTTTTATGTAAAAGTGGGCAGTAGAGCTGTTGAACTTGAATTTATTTTGACAGCCCAGAAACCAAATCAACAGATAATGCATTTTGTTCTATCTCTCTCTCTTTTTCCACCGCATGGACTTGATACTTTCAACCATGACATTTGGGCCGGGCCGAGACCGCAGAACTGGTAGGAACAACTGCTTTTATATCTATGGGAACAACCGTAATGTTGAGGAAACAGACTGGATAGAAAATTTGAGAATGTCTCACAACACTTACCTCCGTCTCTTTCAAAATAAGGATGATAATGTTACATAACGTAACGAGTGTATTTCAATCTGTTGCACGTTACACACCTGGCTCATCCGGGTCTCGAGTGAACGTTGGTGTCCATGACATCATGACGCCAGTCAGGCAAACTAGGATCTAGATTTACTGATTCTGCCCTCTGGCGTTTAAAGTATGTAAATGAAAACAAAGAGAAGTCTACATTTTGGTGGCGCAGCTCATTGATAAGCTTTACTTGATATCGCTACCATTTTTCACCTCCACAATGCCTATCGTCATGTTTTTGGATTGCGAAATTTTGTCCCACGATATATCGTTACACCCCTACTCACTGTATTAAACAAAAAGGCTTTTCTCCTATATTAGAGATGAAATAATTTACAATGCAACCACAAATTCTTTAGCAACTTAAGATTTGGTCCATATATGTCTACATGTAGTCATGCTCCTGCAGGTGTGCTCTCCAGGGAGTCCCAATGGTTTCATATGTCTCCAGTCTTGGAGTGACCTGAGGCTCTTCAGTGTCTGGATCTTGAAGGACCTCATCATCCATAACATCACCTACTGAGAGACAGATGTTGTGGAGAACTGCACAGCATGTGATGACAGAAAATACAAAGAGGTGATCAATCTCCAGTGCCTTGAAGACCAGACATCTCCACCGGGTCTTCAGTCTTCCAAAGGTTCTCTCAATGACAGAACTTTCCTGCACAGCCATGGGCCTCTCCAGGCAAGGATAGCCACCATCCCCAGCAATGAAGTAGCCATGAGGGGGGGAAAAGGCTTCCCTGTAGAGATTCATGTCATGTCTTGTCTTGGCTGTCATGTACTGACCCTGGGTATCCCACAAAGATGTCTTAAAAAGCGACCCCTGCTGTCACACACAGCCTGGAATTGCACAGAATAGAACAGTGTCCTGTTGAAGAAATCTTGTGCCTCAGGTGTGTTTGGTGCTTTAATCCTCACATGGCATCCATCAATTGTGCCAACACAGGTACTGGATGCATCATGGCCAGCCAAGAGTGTAAAACGTTGCCCTACACTATTGTGCAGCCGCTGTCACTGGATGATGAATGATCTGATCCTTCAAGCTGGGCAGCAATTCTGTGTATCACATAATGCACAGTGGGCTTGGGGATGCCAAGTGCACACCTAACTACACTGTATGTTCGGTCATGTGCAAGTATACTAGGATCAGTACTTCAATCTGTTCCCCCCAGTCATGGCGTGTCTGGATGTTCAGTTGGGTATTTGACTTGAGGCAAGGGAATACCATGATCAAAGATTACCAGCTCAAACCATTAAGTGTATGTCGACTGATTTTTTATACGTTTGTGTAAGCCTGTTTGAAGAATTTCATTTAAAAAGAGCGTGGGCCTAACATTAGTTGTCACATTGGCTGTACTAATTTAACTCAGCTCAAAGCTGTGGGCACAACTGTTCTTGGTAAATTTACCGTTTGACCAGAAAGGCTGGGGTTCATTGTCTTATTGCAATAGCAGCCATTTCACATGTACAGCTTCTGCGTTCATTCAGGTGGTAAGCCAACACCAATCATGTTTCCTAATGATGACTAATGACTCCACTAACCAAGAAGCTAACCTAGGATCTGGATCAGGTAAATGGGAAGTAGGTTGGAGGTGGGATATGAACTCTGGTTAAGGTCAGGGTTAGGGTTAGAGGCTAGAGAATGAATGTAGTCAGTGATGGTCCTCAGAAGTATAGTAATACAAGCATGTGTGTGTCTGTGTTTTTTCTTTGTGTATTTTGTGTGTGGCCTTGTCTGTTGCCTGATACATAACAAACAGCAACCAGCAGATGATGAAACACCAAGACATAAAAGTAGAATAGCATCTCTCTCCATCTCTCTCTTTGACTTGTTTTCTCTCTGTCTCTCTCTCTGTCTCTGTCTCTTTATTGAACTCACCATTAGCCAGAGTAGATAGTAATCAGGACAGAGACTGGTATGATAGCGGCTGGGGTCAGGAGAGCTGTTGATTGAGGCTGTGGCAGCAGGGCTGAAGCTCTTTGAGGGGGATTTTGACATGATGTGTTTCCATCCAACTGTTCAGGAAGTTTGGAGCAAACTTCTGAAATGTCACAAAAGACAAAATGGCAATTAGGGGCGCTTCCATCAGCTGGGTTGACGCGAATAAATAGGCTTCTTCAACGTGGGACGTCTATGTCAGATAACACATTGATGAGAAAATGGAAAGTCTTTCAACAACTGATTAATAATGTTTTTTTATGTAAGGGATGATGTACTGCAAGCAAGTCGTTACCACAACATAGGGTTAGCTCAGACTCTGATTCAAGCTGAAGGGGCTTATTTTGCAATAATCACCACCTGGCTGTACAGTATCTTGCTTATTACACGGCTACTTACTGTCTGCAACCATGGAGTAACGTCTTTTTGGCGCCAGGTGTCGACAGTTAGTTTGATTAGAAACATAATCGACCTGTGGATTGATATGATTAGATGTGAAACAGCAGGCTGATATTCAGAATGCCATCACTGGCCAATCAGAATTGAGTTTTCAATGAAGATCTGTAATATTGCTCTTTAGTGTCAGCTAATGTTGGCCATATGTCATGCTCTCTGAAGACAAAAACTAAGAAATGATGCACTCGTCTACCAAATAATAACCGCTATACAGCCACAACGGGCACCTTATACACAGGAGAGGCAATGGGTTTGACTTTTCTAGGAGGTTGTGGTGGACAGACAGCATTTCACAAAGCCACATTTGAACTCCTGTGCAATGAGATGAACTCTTCATTGGGCCAAGCATGCGAAGTCAGTGTCATTATTTATTCGTCAGATGAGTTTCGTGCATCATTTCTTAATCGACAAAAAAAACTTAAAGCATACATAATAACATTTTTGCGATATTGATAAAAAAAAATGACATTTCCATTCAGCCTTTCCAACTTGATACATCAAAAAAAAAAGCAGGTAAAAGCAAGTGAAAACCTCAGTTGAGAAGCACCTCTCTTGACCCAGACTCTATCAACTGGTATTCTGGATTTATAATCTACTCGCGTTGGTAGCAGATCAATCTAGAGACAGAGGCTCACCGTTGTCCCCATAATCACAGTAAAGGACGGCCACCATATATTGTTGTTGGATGATTTAAATCTCCCATCATCCCCTTTTCCCTTCTCTCCGCCCCTCCCTCTCTATCTCTTTCTCTCTCTTTGCTTTTCTCCATCTTTCAGCCTCATGAATACTGAGTAGCACATCAAATATTCATAACACACGCACGCCACACACACACACACTTACTCGCGCATTGGCGTACACACTGGGGCTTGCATGCGAACCCTAACAAAAGCTTACACACACATGCGCGCCCTCGCACTCTCTCTTTCTTTCTTATACACTCGAACGCACGCATACACACATATAAATACTGTAGCCTCACACTCATTCACATGCTGCGAGAGACAACCGGCTCAAACCAAGCAGCCATGAAAGTTTAATACACCAGTTGTCAAACTGCTTCACACACACACACACACACACACACACACTACATCTCTCTCTTTTTCTCTCTCTCTCATGGCCATTAAAGTTTAATCCATGGGATGTCAAGTCGATTCATTTTATTGAGCTGTTTGTAGCTCCTGTATTTTTACACTCTTTAAATATTTAAAACATATTCAGACTCCAGGATACAGCCGACATCATCATCATCATAACCCTACTGTAGGTTTGTGGCACCTATCAGGACTTGGGCCTGCGAGAGAGATTCATATTCATCAACCGCAAAAAGAAAATTAAATTAGCACTAACACTAACTTCATGTGGCTCTTTATCAAGGTATTGCTTCCAGCACAAACCTTTGACAACTGCTACATTCCTGTAACTGTGTCTGCTTTAAGTAGAGTACACATTAAGATTCAAACCTTTTCTGAAAGAGTCTAATTAAATGTCAGACTCTTAGTCGGTGTCGCCTTCCATGTAGCGACTTACATACGTGAACCACTTGACCTTTAAACTCTATCCTGATTCTTGCAAACTTTGAAGCTCAGTAGAGAAGAGCGTCCCATCCATAGAGATATAACAGTAGATGGGACATGTCATAGAGAATGCCTATTCTGGAATGGGACCATATGGCAGCCATCTTACCTGGGTCTACTTCTCAGCTGACTGTAATTGGAACCAATGGTGATCACTGGCATTTGGAGGCGCCAACATCCAAAATTGCCTCATGCAACTTTGAGCCCAATATACCAATATAACTATTAATTCTTAAATTATATGCCTATTACATACGATTAATCATCTACTGTAAAAGTAAATATTGAATTAACTATGGATAACTCAATCTCACCAACCAGCCATAGTTATGCTACGATAAGATGAGTGAATTGGACATGTAAAAGCCTTCATCTTCAGTATGCACTTAAGTTACAGCATAGTTAAAGGATTACGTATCCTAACTCTAAAAGATGTCCACCTAAAAATCCATTCAAGTGGAAGAAATTTATGTAGAAAGTGAGAAAGTCATAAGTATGTTCTTTACTGTTATTTTGGGTACAGCAGCGATGCAATAGGTATGAGGCATTGAATAAGAGAAATCCGGTTTATAATAGAAAGTACTTCCATTATAAAGGAACATCATGTAGCAATTGCTAGCATATGATTTTCTTCTTTCTTCTTGACTTGTCAAGTGTACTTTTTTCAGTGTAAAACACCTCAACTTGTTACATTTGGGATGTTCAAATCTTGTATTAGGAACAGCAAAATCATAAACGCCTCGACTAATCAGTGCTCCTCCTTCATCACATGACCCCTGTAGTTGTGAAGCAGTACAAGCTGTCATCAATCATGGGATAATCATCTCTGAAGGGAATAAATCAGGATCTTTGAGACAAGGTTTCTAAAGCGGTCTACCCAGTGGGAAAGAATCTACATGTTGTTTTAAGTGCAGTAGATATGCCGTAGTTACAGGAGTGTCGCAACTGTCAAAGCTTTGTGCTGGAATGGTCACAATGATGGGGAAGAAATTATCATTTAATGGCAATGAATCAATCAATCAAATTAATCTCTTTCTTTTGCAGCTTTTGTTCTTGCTATTACTGTATGTTCCTGGGTTTTTACACAGTGAAATGAGAATGTTCTTTATTCTTTAGCTGACAACTCAGCAGCTGCTACTAAAGACTTTAAAACACACTGGACATCACAAGGCAGATCAACAGTGCAACAAGATAAACATTAGACACAGACATTACAACATAAAGACATTTCAAGAAATTCAACTTCAACAACTGATAATGTTTTAAGGAAACTAATGGAAAATGTATGAGTTCATCAACTTTTCACAGGAGGGGTGAAGTTGCTCAACAAAAGCAGCAGGGGGGCGTAACGAGCAAGGAGACCCTCCAGAGAAAATGTCTCCTTTGGGGATGAAGAGTATCGCCTGAAAAGTGTCCCAAGTCAGTCTCAAGTCTTGAGGCACAAGTCTCAAGTCTAAATGTAGATTACCAAGTCAAGTCCATGTCATTAATGTCAAGTCTCAAGTCTAAATGTAGAACAGCAAGTCAAGTCAGAACAAATCAAGAGTCCAGTATCAATTTACTATCTTAAAGAAAACTAAATATCTAGGACAACTTGGTAAGAGCATCATGCGTTTGATCTCTATAATCAGTTTCAACTTCAATAAATTCAATCATTCCATACAAATTCAGAAAACAGAATTTAAATTCAATCGTCTGCTGGAACAAATCTCATCACTTTCAATCTAAGTCATTTACACAAACACAAGATCTCAAGTCAAGACTTTAGAAACCTTTTCAAGTCAAGTCAAGTCTCAAGTCTTCTCTTCATGCATCAAGTCGAGTCTCAAGCCATTCAACCTGGGAGGGAGGAAAGGAGGAAGCAAGGGATAAGAGAAAGAGAGGGGAGAGATAGAGATGACTTCAATTGAGGCCCCAATACCACAAATTTTGCCAAACCCACCTCATTGTCTCTAGCACATAGAAAGCTCAGTGGGAATAGGAGCCAATCACAGCTTAATTACAGCTCATGAGTGGAGCATTAGCTAATTAAGTCAGGTAAAACAGAGGGAGATTTGATTAAAGCGACTAGTTGCACTAAATTATAGAGGATGTCAGTGTGAGAAAAAAAAAGACTGCTCTTTAATAACGCTCTTCAATGAAACATCTTACAACAAGACGAAAAAAAAAGTACCTAAAAAGGCCGTGAACGCTCGCCAACTCCCAGAACTCCAAAAGAAAGAGAGAGAGAAAGAGAAATAGAGACTTTTCAAGCGATTCTTTGCAGGCTTTGATGAAAATTACCTAGAAAGGCCTTTAAAACAGCATGTGAGGAACCTGCAAACGTTGCTGCCGCGCTACTTTTCTTGATTTTTGAAATACATGCATACATTTCAATGCGTTCCTCCTGACAAATTGCCCTATAGACTTCTATGGGGGCAAATGATCCTTCCCTTTCGGCATGCATACCAAATGCCTACGCTCGCATGTACGGTTTCGGAACTGTGCATTCTGATTCTTTTCCTCTCCGCTAAGCTCTCGCCACCCCTCTCATCTTTGTCTCTCTGTCTCTCTGTCAGTCGCTTTCTTCCCCTCCCTCCCTCCACCAAGACCCTGTCATTTTACCAGCTATCCCCAGAGATGAGGGGAGAGAGATCATAGAGTCGAACGCAAAAAGCGTAGGACAAGAGGGAAAGAGGTAGAGAGAGAGAGAGAGAGAGAGAGATTTACAAGTATTTGACACACAGGGTTCTTGTCATGGCTAATCAAATACAATGAAGGATTGATTTTTGATGCTGACTTCCAAAAATAGTTACAATGCATCTGTTCATCTAAGGATGCAGGTACCATCTTCATTTCTTTTTCTTTTAGTAGTGATTGAGAATGTGTGACAGCAGATGTTCCTCTCCAGAAGCCATTTTTTAAATACCTTGCTCAGGATCACTGGCTCCAGGCTAATGGCTATGCTGCCCTCTTGTGGATAAATGGTATATAACCTCTTACAGGGCATTAACTGTGTACCGGGCCTAAAAGAGATAAGACAAAGATGAGGGAGAGAAAGATGGAGATAAATATGTACATAATTAAAAGATGATGGGCGGAAGAATACAGTGAATAACAGAGAGAGACATGAGGAAGGCGGGGAGGGAGAGAGAGAGAGAGAGAGACAGAGAGATGGAGAGATGAAGAGGGAGGAGGTAAGAAATCGAGAGGTCAAAGAGTAGTCAGATTGCAGCTTTGGGAGGAGTGCTAGCTCGCGACGCAGTGGCAGCGTGTCATTTCTGTCGAGCACAACAATCTGTCAATGGACTTATCTAGTGGGGACAGACGAGGGAGAGAGCGGTAGAGAGAGAGAAGGGGGAGGGGTTGAGAGAGAAGAGGAAAAAGAGAGAGAGAGAGAGGGTATTCCATCTGTCTGTCTCAAGTGTTCCTTAGGGGAACAGACAGAGAAGAGAGAGTGAGATGAAGTGATACTCAAAGACAGAGGGACAGACAGAGACGAGGTGGAGTTAGTCCGCCGAGAGAGGGAAAGGGATGGAGTGAGAGAAATATGGATAATGGATGGAGTAGCTATTTCTGCCGTACTCTTTACCCAGATGTCCTATTATCAGTGTGTTGTCAAACCAAAGAAGAAGTGACTCATTATTCTAGACCAGGCGTGGGTTTCCCAAAAGGTCTTGGAGGGCTGCAAGTGTTTTGAAAGTTGCAAAGTTGCAGTTCTAAACACAGACAAACCATGCAGAGTCGCATTTTACCCTCTTTGGACATGTAGATCAGATCTGGGACATAAATTTTGGCAACATCTCTGGTGCTAAGCAGTCATTGCTGTGGTGTTTTTGTACCGTACGTCCCACAGGACCGCCAGTACTGTGACGTCTTCTTCCTTGGATTTTCTGTTGATGCAGTCTGAGTTTCTCTTTTCTTTGTCTGTTGAGTCACGGTGGCTATCACTGCTCATGCCAACTACCCTGTTCTTCTTCTGTTTATTTGAAACGAAGCGGAGACGTAAAGCGCATCGCTTACTGTGCGCCAGAGGATTTTTCCCAGGAAAGAGCTACCAGAACAGTAAATGTTAAAGATTTCATGAACTGGATATATGCTGAATCGCTATTGAGTTGATATCAAACAGCAATGGAGATTAGCAGAATGAACAGAGAGAGAGAGAGAGAGCAAGAGAGAGAAACTGCCAACTGAAAGCTTTGGTTTCATCTGGTCCAGACGTTCGTGAAACACCTGTTCCATCCTCAGTGGCTAAAGTCCACATGTTTTCTGCCAGCAATGACGAACAAGCGGCTCCAGCCCACGGAAAACACCTGTCATTTTGTAATTAGAAATCGAGGCCTTTTTGGAGGTGAGTTAGTGTCCACCTTCTTTGGAATCCATGACAAAATTTCAGGTGGAAAAAGGATTTTCTTTTCATTGTCTTCGAACGTACTTTCCCCACGGCGATGCCTACTGTTAAACACAGTTCCCTCCCATCACACCTTGATGTCCTCTGACTATTCAACAACAGCCATAACCAAAATGATCGACTCACTGCATTTATCTCAAACAGGTTCACTTGAAGGTTTTCAGTGTAGATGTACAACAGTTAAATGACTGACATACCAAAACCCAAACTCAGCGGTAAAGTGTTTGAATAGTCACATTTGCTTGAGGGCTTTTTGGAGCACCAGCTGACATCCAATTCAAGCTCCAATCAAATGAGCAATGAGCCAGTTCAGACAATATGCCGTTGTTTAGCTCAGTGACTACAGCCATGCACCCTCCCACGCTCCACCTCACCACTTCTCTCTCCTGCAGAACAGAATTAATTTAGTCCATCACTTCTTGGAGCTCCAGTTAGGACCCACTTCATCATCAGATGGCTGATAAGCCAGCCTTATTGGGCACTTTCTGTTCCATCACCATCCCAAACAAATGCATTTGGCTACTTACTTGTGTTAGCACTGATAGATTTGGTCAGTGGCCTTTTGGAAAACCAGTTAGTATTTGCTTCAGCAATAAGATTAAATGGACCATAAGCCAACCTGATTGCTTTGGAACGTCCAGTGGGTAAAAGTCCCCTTGGTTTCTGCCTATTCCACCATACAAAGAAAAGCAGTGGTTCCAACATATTAGAATGAATAGAAAAGGCAACCTGTTCACCCTCCAAACCAAGGCTCATTTCAATGACAGTATCATCAAATATTCAATGGCAGCCAACTTAAGAATGCCAGCCAAATGTTCTGCTGTTCAAGAACGCTGATTTGAATAGGAACACCCATTGCTGTTCCAGCGCTGTTGGTTCCATATTTAGATCTGGTTCATGACCATTTGAAGTGCTTCTGTTCCTGCCCCAGCCTTATTAGAGAATTTGTTTTATAGCTTTTTGAAATTCTGGTTAGCATTTTCTTCCACCTTCAATCAAGCTCACTGATTGTTATCCCAACATTCAAACATGAGCAAAACAATAAGTCTAGGCTTATTGTACAAAATATTGACACCACCAGTTCTTTCCATGAAACAGGTTGACCAGGGGAATCCAATTGAAAGCCATGATCCCTTATAGATTTCACTTATTAAATCCTTCATTCATTCATCATCATTCAAGGGGATGACACACAGACTTAGGAAGCTGGTGCTAATATTTTATACAGTCTATCTAGTTATATTTGGTTGAGGGATTTACATTCTTTAACTCTGCTTATTGCTGAATCACTATTCTGTCCAATTTCATAATGAGCTAAGGAGCTTAAACCAGGTAGTATTTACTTCCATGGTCATTAAGGTAGGCTTGTTAGCCATATACAATTGACAGCAAGGTTAAGTTCACATAATTTCTGGCTGTCCTACTTGTAGACACAGGGAAATAGAGTTGTTACATTTGGTTGAGGGATAAGTAGTGTTTGCTTCTATGTCCATTTACATAGATAATTAAGTTTTTGGCAATTCTACCCAAACATAGAGAAGCAGTGTTTAGATTTTGTCCAGGCATTTATGGAATTCATATAGTATTTAAGAATTAGAAACACTTTATTCTCCAAGTACAATACTGACTTGCATTGTTAGCGTACATACTGACACGCAGTACAAGCACAACACTTCAAATGGGGCATGCACGGCATACCATAGACAGTGCTATAGACAATACATATCTCTCTCCAAAACTACATTTCATATCTATGCTGAATTTAATTCCATCTTCAGTTAAATGGACAATTATCCAGCGTTATTATCCAAATCATAAAGTTGTCATGCTGTTTGATGGCCAAAAACAGATTTGGTCCAGTTATTATTAATTGATTGATTGATTGATTGATTGATTGATTGATTGATTGATTGATTGATCTCTTCATTTCACCCCTAGATTATGATTAAGAAAACATGCATACCACAACTCATCCAATGCAACAAGCAACAAGCCTTTTCAGCCTTCGTGGAAAACCACTCAGGCTCAGTGCTGGGAGTTGGCTGACTTCTGGCTGTTTTTGGCCATCTCATTTTCACAGCTATTTTCTGTTCATTGACTGGTACTGGCCTGGTTTGAGTGATACACACACACACACACACACACAGTTGCCATGGTGAAAAGCACAGGTAGACAGTAGTTGGAAGTCCGTCTCTCTCTTCCTCCTTCCTACCTTTCCTTCTCTCTCTTCCTCTTTTTCTTACACACATCTCAATGTACTGCTTGCCTATCACTCCCCTTTCTCTCTGTCTGCTTTTGTATTACATGGGCTAGCACTGTTCTATTTAGCAGAGGTCATTGCATCATATGTACCCCCGCTACCTTCTATCCAAGCAGTCAAAAATAACACTGGTAGCAGAGCTTTTTCTTACCATACTTCCTTTCTTTGGAACATTCTCCTTGTTGCGATTAGAGAAGCAAGCTCTACCGATGTCTTTAAACCCAGGCTTAAATCCTATATATTTTCACTATCATTTGGTCATTGAGCTTTGCACAATTTCTGGGAGTGACTCAGCCTCTTCTTACAGTAAGGTCAGACCAGTTAGCTAGCACTGGTTCGGGTTCCTGCCTATGGGACTTTGTGTGTCCTGTTTTCCCGGTCTGTGTGCACCTGTTCATTCATGTTATGACTGTTTGTGTGACTGGGAGTGAGTGAATTTGTCTGCTGTGTGCACATGCGTCTCCTATCTGTTCCAGGCTGTGGTTGTGGCTTGGCGGTGTTGGTGTGTTCCCAGATGATGGCGACCAAACTGCTGTTGATTGACCCACTGCACGCCTGACTGTCCTGGTACAGGGATCCCTCTCCATTTTTTTCCCTAATGAGATTTTTGTGGGAGGTTTTCCTTGTCTTCAGTTGAGAGTCTAAGGTTGGGCAGTGTTGTTTTCATTCACCACTTCCATAATGTAGCCGTTGTGAAGCCCTTTGAGACTGTAACTGTGATCAAGAGCTACATAAATAAACTTGACTTTTTCTTTCTCTCTGCCCATGTCTCTCTATCAGTGCTACTTTCTCCTTCTATCTGTCTTTCCCTATCTCACTTTTTCCCTCGCTCTGAAAAATGAGGAGTGACAACTCCACTATTGAGGACATTCTCATAGGGATACCATTGAAACATCAGCACTGAGGCTGGCTTAATGTGAGAAAAATACACTTGCTGCCACAAAAAGCCTCTCTCTGTTATTCCAGGGTTCCCACCAGAGCCCTGATGCAAAATTCCATGACTTTTCCCATGACTAAGTTAGAGCACTTCAATGGCCTGAAGATGTGATCACTTCCTGGACTGTTGATGTTGATTTACAGCTCAGAAAAGTTGTACAGTGGTCAACAGTCTGGGGCCGGATTCACCAATGTGTTCTTAAGATACCTAAATCTTAAGAAATTACATAAGAGGAAATTAGGAACTTTTCAAAATAGGGCCTGAATTAATTATTATTAATTAGAATAAATTTGAGAACTTTCATTTCATGAATACCATTTATTCATGTGTTTTTTCTTAGGAAGAAACATAAGAAGAAAGGAAATATATAAGAACTTTTTATTCTTAAGAATAAAGTTAAGAAGAAAATGGCACTTGAGAAGATTTTTTTTTCTTATGAAGGTTTTGTGAATCCGGCCCAAGGTTTCCACTCCAGTTGGGCTGAAAAACATGTAATGCAATAAATGTGTGAACTGTTTGTTGAAAAGTTGAAAAACTGGTGCATTCCTGTAAAGTGACCCATTCGTAAATTGCCTGATATTCCCTGACTTTCCTTGAGAATTAATACAATTCCCTGACTTTCCCTGTCTGGAACACACCTTGCAAAATTCCATGATATTCCAGAAAGTCAATGGCCAGTTGGCGGCCTGTTATTAATACCTAAAGGGGCCATGAAGAGGCTGCCATGAGACATGCCTGTATAAAATTAATATAATATCCTGAGGGGTCTTTGGTAGTGCCAGGGGTCCTGACACTGTTCAAGGGCTGTGTAAGTCATGCCTGAATAAAATTAGTATGCTACCCAGCCGTATCTGACATGATCATTTGAAAGCTGCCCTACGACATGCCTGACTAGAACTAGCTTAACATCCACATGGTCATTCCAGGGGTCCCAAAAGCATACAGAAACGGCTCCCTTGGGACATGCCTGACTGTAATTAGTGACCATAGTATTAATATCTCAAGGGCTCATACAGAGGCTGTCCTATATTATGCCTGAATAAAATTGATGTAATATCCAGAGGGGTCATTATGAGGGATAAAGGGGTCCTAACATTGTACAATTGCTGTTCGGGGACATGCCTGCATATATTTGGTGTAATATCCATAGGGGTTGGGGGGGGGGGGGGTATTTCTGTGGGTATAGCTGTGCAGAGGCTGTCCTGGGCTGCCTATGGGATATCCCTGGTTATAATTAATGTAACATCCCTTATATGGGGGCCGCTGTGGATTTACTAAAGGGCACAGAGAGAGACAGCGAGCCAAAGTAAAGGTCTTTACTCTTCCTCCACACTTCCATTCCTCTCTTTTTCTCTCAAACGGCTAAAGGTCTGGTCTCCGGGGCACGATAGGTGCAGAGATCGGCTTTTTAATATCAGTGAAGTCCTGACTGTTAAAATTTATTAAAGTTATCACTGTAATCTATCATTGATAGAGGGGGGGACATTATGGCCATGCCCTCATTAGCAAGTTAAGGGGGTTCAGAGAGGGATGGAGGGAGAGGCAAGGAAACAGAGAGAGAGAGAGAGAGAAAGGGAGGAAGGAGGCGCCAGTAGAAGAGAGGGAGGCATAGAAAGTTGAGAGTTTTCATAGCTCACAAAATTGTTTTGCTGATTCCATTACAATAAACTCATCTTTTTGACTTCAAATGTGTTTCCTCAAATTCATGTGTAATGAGTGTTGGAAATTTCATTGAGTTAATGGAAAGATTGTGATGCATGAGTGTGCTTCAACTTCTGCAGCAATTACACAGAGACTAACTTGGCCTTATCAACCAGTTCAACCCATTACATGGATATTGAAATGTATGAAGTAATGTTTCAATCACATGCATTTTTTAATCCTTTTTGTAACATACCAAGCAGCTGATATACTTTAGCTGTTGCACTGTTCAGTTTAGTATCAGGAAGGACTTGTGTACTGAAACACATGCTAGTGCTCTGTGGGACTAATACAGCCAGTTTGGAAGGGAAATGGGCATCAAAAAATTCTGCAATTGCAATAGGGAAGACATTCCTTCTATGGTTAGGGATATATATGTATATATGATATATACAGTATGTGGGACCGATATTAGCTTTTCATTAATAAATGGATATTATAATAATAATAATAATAATAATAATAATAATAATAATGCACCATCCATACATAGAATGCAACTCAAAGTGATTTACATAAAATAAATGAATTAAAACAATTACAAGCAAAAGCAAAATGTTGAAGCAAAATCAAGTATACAAGCAAAAGCAAAACAGAAATTAAAACAGTAATTTGTCTAGTAAAATGACATAAAGAAAGAAAGAAAGAAAGAAAGAAAGAAATAGGTAAGGCTAAAAAACAGAAATATTCTTTTAGCATACTCAAGTATAGGAACAAACCTCTATACCTATGATTTACTGCATTCCAGCATAGGAAAGACCCTCCTGAGTTGAGCTCAGAGGAACACAGTGTGTGGTGATATTGTACAGAGATCAGTTGCCGTCTTGGAACATAGGTCGTCTGAGGACATATCATAAATACGTCCTCAGACGACCAAGCCTTTCAGTACTTACTTGCTCTAAACCGTGAACACAAACACAAACAACAGCATTTACAATTTAGCCAACACTTCACAGTGATCAACTCATAAAATGACAAAACAGAATAAAAACACTGTAAAGGGTAAAAGGCAGTGGTAAAATTAAAAAGATAGGAGCTCAAGAACTCGCCTGTTTGAAATCTGTTGGGAGTGTTTGAGGGCATCAATATAGAAAGCTGCATCCCTAATCTTTTTATGGCTGTGGTTGTGAGAGGTTGACAAGCCAAGGGCTCATACAGGGACCTAAGGTAAAGAATCTGCCATACAGGCCAGCCCTAAACCATTAAGAGCTTTGTAAACAAGTAAAAGGACTTCAAAATCGATTCTAAAAGCCACAGGGAGCCGGTGTAGTGTAGCTAGAACTGGAGTGATGTGCTCTCTCTTCTTTGTGTTAGTTAAGAGCCTAGCAGCAGAGCTCTGGATTAGCTGTAACCTGCCAACTGACTTTTTAGGAAGCCCAGTAAAAAGGGCATTACAATAATCTAGTCTGCTTGATATGAAGGCATGGACAAGTTTTTCAGCATCTTGCTGAGTTAGGAATGACCATATGTTGACAATATTTGTAAGATGCAAGAATGCTGTCTCTGTCACCTTATTTATGGTGCAAAACTTAAGTCAGAGTCTTAGATAACAGCCAGGCTTGTTACTTCCGTGTTGACCTGGGAAGTCAAATTTCTAAGTCTGCTGAATCCCCCTAGGAGTATTTTGGCCTTAGCTTCATTTAGTTTCAGGAAGTTATTACTTATCCATTTTTTGCTTGCAAATAGGCAGAAGCTCAGGGAACTCGACAGAGATGTACAATTGCGTGTCATCAGCATAGCTATGGAAATTAACATTATGCACTCTGATGACGTCACCTAAGGGAAGCATATATAGGGAAAAGAGTAGTGGACCAAGACAGCTTCCTTGTGCAACACCAAAAGATATGTCATACCTGTCTGATGCATGATGCCCAAGACTAACAAAGAATTTCCTCCCAGTATTATACAGTGTGAACGGAACCAACTAAGAACACATTCAGAAAGACCTACACAGTTCTCTAGATGATTTATGACAATATTGTGTCAGATGCTGCACTAACAACTGAGAACTGAGGGTGAGACGAACTGAGACTTTATTTGTATCAATACTAAGTCTTAGATCATTAAATGAAGCATCGCGTTAGTTCAGGCAGGGCACGGACGTCACGCGTTGCTAGTCATCTACCAGCTGATCACCACACACACCAATCATAATCCATTCTCATAACAAGGCGGTCTATTTAA
Source organism: Centroberyx affinis (assembly GCF_046629955.1). Lineage (NCBI taxonomy): Eukaryota > Metazoa > Chordata > Actinopteri > Beryciformes > Berycidae > Centroberyx > Centroberyx affinis. The sequence goes on along the minus strand of NW_027282125.1, from coordinate 93,287 downwards.
ATGGCCTCCTCCTACACTGATTCCTGCTTCACAACTGCTGCACACTCTGCTGCTTGGTAAAGCTTTATGCTACTGCTGCTGTTACTGGTCATGTTGCTGCTCCTACCTGCTACAAGTTGCCGCTGGTCGCGCTGATTTCTCGAGCTCAAGATGTCTCACTTTCGTCAGATGAAGAATCTCAGGAGGCAGCACCATCGGCTTCCAAACCCACTGTCGGAGCTTCCATCTCGCAAATACAGTCTTGTAATACCGCTTCAAGAAGGCATTGTCAAGGAAAGAATGGCGTTTGCGCGACTCATCCTGCCGCGACACTGCCGCGACTCTCGCAAAGGAGCGAGAGTCCGAACTCTGATTACTTCGAGCCGACGGCCGGTCATGACATCAGCTCTCACTCGGTCGTGAATGTCCGCTTCAAGCCTGGAAACCGGTCTTTTCCTGCCAGCGTCAGCGGCCATTAGACCCCACCGTGGACCAGGGCATTCCCATGGGATTTCATCGCAAACAATGACGTCATGGTGCCGATAAGGATGCTGGGAGTTGTAGTTCCCATTGCTCCACTTCACCTAAGCTGAGTATTTGCATTGAATATTTGCTCCTATTATGGTGCAAGCATGCATCATTATGGCTGGCTGGGCGAGCTCCATTTTCGATTCAGTGTTGCTGTGTATTTAAGCATAATGCTGACATGCTGCTGCTTAGCTGGGATTGTAAGCTTGTACTACAATTGCTTGTTGCTTTACATGGGTCTGCAATAGTTCAATGCAGCTCATTTTAGTGAGAAGCTTTTTTTTGTTTTGGGGGATTTTTTGCGCTCCTTAAAGAATCTCTCCCTTATATTCGACTGGACTCTTGATATTGTCTCAGCTCAAAGCCATGAGTGCATATAGCCTAATTGATACTATTGCTGTCGTCAATAAATTGCATATGACATAAGAGATGCTGCATAAGGTGGTTGACTGGGTTTCACTGCTCTGATTTAGGTAGTATGACCTCACACGGGATGCATGCTTGCATCCCTCCCAAGAAGCAGTAGGTGATAGCTGAGGTCTGCAGCAGGCTTGCTGCTCACATAGATATTTCACATAACTGTAGGATGGCCTCTTTCAGGATGCATGCTTGCATCCTTATTCTTCAGATAATGAATTTCTGAGGTCTGCAGCAGGCTTGCTGCTACACATAGATATTGCACATAACAGTAGAATGACCTATCAGGATGCATGCTTGCATCCTTTCATGTAGGCTCGTCTGGTGCCACTGCTTGAGGTCTGCAACAAGCTTGTTGCTACACATTGATCTTTCATTATTGATCAGCTGGTAACTTACTAAGAATCGGCTGCACCAGTTATGTTGCCATATGGTTCTGTTTGGGGGATTTGCATGGCGCCCCTGCTATACCTTCAGCATGCTTGCCGGGTAAGCAGGGAGCTGCTCGAGCAGGGCCATATCCGCCAAATATAACTGTATTACCATTAGTTGCAATTAATGGGTTCATCTGTGACTAAAGTGTTCCTGACTGAAATGAAGCATCGCGTTAGTTCAGGCAGGGCACGGACGTCACGCGTTGCTAGTCATCTACCAGCTGATCACCACACACACCAATCATACTCCATTCTCATAACAAGGCGGTCTATTTAAATGGCCTCCTCCTACACTGATTCCTGCTTCACAACTGCTGCACACTCTGCTGCTTGGTAAAGCTTTACCTCCACCTCCCCAGCCTCCACCTGTTATAGTCTATGCAATCGAGCCACGGTGGCTCTTAAATGTCAACACTACTGAGTATTGCTGCTCTGGCTCTGCTCTGTCCACTCCCATGGGGGGATTTGCATGGCGCCCCTGCTATACCTTCAGCATGCTTGCCGGGTAAGCAGGGAGCTGCTCGAGCAGGGCCATATCCGCCAAATATAACTGTATTACCATTAGTTGCAATTAATGGGTTCATCTGTGACTAAAGTGTTCCTGACTGAACTATTTTGGTGAGAGCTGTCTCCATGCTTTGATTGGCTCTAAAACCTGACTGAAACTTCTCCAGTATATCATTTTCATTTAAAAAGTTGCTAATTTGGTTGAAGACTACTTTTTGAAGTATCTTACTTATAAAGGGCAGATTGGATACAGGCATGTAGTTACTCAGAACTCCACTGTCTAAATTAGATTTCTTCAGTAGAGGCTTCACAACAGCAGTTTTGAATCTGTCAGGGAATACTCCAGTCTCTAGGGATGTGTTTATAATTTCCATGACAGAGTTGGAGATACTGTTAAAAAGCCTATTAAAGAATACAGCAGGAACAGGATCAAGATGGCAGGTGGAGGAATTGCTCTGAGCTACAATCTTACAAAGTTCTCAGTGGTAAACAAAGTGGAAAACAATATTCTAGAGTTAGCATTCTCTGCGGGTCAGCAACGATATTTGCCCCCTGATCGGTTACCCAGACAACATTATTGATCACAGACGCATCAAAGCCAAGGACTGAGACTAATTGTTGCTGCAATTCTTTCCGGATGTTGTCTCCTGTTTTGGGCTCATCTGGGAACTGTGCTGTGGTAAGTACCCTGCCCTTCATCTCGTATTGCGGTGTAACGTAGTGGCATGTGATTGCCATGTAGCTTTTTTTACGGAAATCATCTGTCCACATGTCAGTGGTCATTCCCACACTGATCAAAGACATTACCTCCTTGATCTCTTCAACCACATCCCCTCTCTTGGCAGTCGCAATTTCTGTGCGTTTGCGGGAGATGGTAGTGGGGTCAGGCAGTAGAGTTGCAGCTGATAGACGGCCATGGGCTGCCCCTGCATTTATTAGCTCCTGTACTAACTGAATGAAACCTTTCCCAGCTATCGTTTCAAATGGCCGAATGTCCATAAAACAAAAATTCAGACACTAAGATGTGATTTGTGATTTCACTGTAGCTGGTACTGGTTTACAGTCACGTTAAGTTGTTTTTGCCTTGTGCTGCTGGTCCCTTGGCATCCACGATCAAAATGTCGTTGTAAATATGAAGATCCTGTCCTTTTGCTATCATATGCTAGGACAGCATTGCAAACTCCGCACTGTACATGTCCTGTTGGCTCATTGTTTGGTGTTGTAATGACTTGAAAAGTACGCCAAAAAGACGACTTTCCCTTCATATTTGGGACTTTTAGAAGTTCTCTGTTGGCAATTTTTTTCTTTATTTCGTCCTTGATGGGTTAGCTAGCTGTTTTTGCCATGAAGCAGTGGGAGAGGAAGCGACGATGAGAGGGCATGTGTGTGCGCCAGGCGTTTTTCTATCTTAACTTTGTTTTATAATCAATTTCTTAAATTAGTAGTTTTTTTGATAGATTTCAAGTCCCAAGCCAAAAAAAAAAATCAAAAACAGGCCCAGGCCTGGCCTGAGTCCGAGCTAGTGATGTGAAAATCGGCCCGAAGCCCGGCAGGAATCTATCAGTAGATCGGGCCCCGTCGGGCTCGGGCTGAAATGCAGGGCTCTAGCTTCAATCCTAAAAACCGGTGCAGGTATCTGCCTTCAAAAACCCGTATTGGTTGAACCCAAGTGACCACAACCCAACTTCTGCTAAAAATGTAAAGTCAATACACTTTTTTGACAAGAGGTTATGACCTCAGTAGCTAATTTTCACTTCTTCTAATGTGTGTCCTTATGGCGATTTTCAAAATAATTGCGTCATTAACGGGATAAAGTGGATATAAAACAGGGTTGTTTTCCTTGTGACTGACAGGTCGCCTGTCCAGTTCGCCCATTATGGGCCAATAGCAGGCAGAGCTGCGGCTCTGCGGACAACTCTCGGCCTCACTTTGGCTGCTCTGGCTCCAAAAAATGTCAATATGGCGATGATCGTAAACCCAATCTTTTGGCTATGATTGAACCTTACTTCCCAGCTCCTGAGTCAACATACCAACCTAATGCCTTCTAGAGCACAGCACTGGATCAAAATGGGCATCCATGTATTAGTATGTACTTGCCTGAAGTAATGTGTAGTCTGTGTCTGTACAGTGTCAATTAATTGCCTGTGGTTTCCCACACTATTTTTTTTCTAAAAGCAATTATCAACCATCTGGTGTTTTTACATATTTCATAACATGGCAGCTGGTACTCTAACCCTCCTCTCATCCCTTTCTTTATCCCTCTCTTGCTCCTCTTTGTCTTCTCTTTCTGTCCCGTCTCTCCTTGTATCCGTTCTTCTCGTCACATCTCTTCTCCATCTCCTCTCTCGTCTTTGTACACTTCTCTCATCCTCCCTTTCCCCCCCTTTCCTATTCTCGTTCTCGTCTCCTCGCCTCTCTTCTTCGCTTTTCGGCTGTTTTCGTCACCTCATTCTCTCTCTCTCTTATCCTCTTCTCTCCTTTTCTCTCCTCTCCCCTTCCTCTCCTCTCCAACTCTGCCACGTCGGTTGACTTTTCTACAAAACGCTCCCAAAGGAAAAGGAGAGCTATTCCAAACATTTTCCTTCCCTCCTAAGAGACACGGAGAGGGAGAGACAAAGAGAGGGAATGAGAAAGAGACACAGAGGGAGAGAAGAAAGAGTGAGAGACAGAGAAAGGAGAGAGAACAGAAGAGAGAATATTCATTCCCCAGAGAACCAATTACCAAAGAGCTCAGTTCAAGGCCATTTTAAAAAACTAACTCTTCTTCTTTCCCTCTCTACATATACACAGGTCCTCTATACACACCCCATCCTGCAGCAGCTGCTGTGGAGCTTGATTTGAAAGCTTCACAGATGTTACTGTCACATATATGGAAGAGGTGAGGAGATGGATCAGTGAGCCTGTATGTGTGTGCATACAGTACAGTGGCTGATGGTGTGTGTGTGTGTGTGTGTGTGTGTGTGTGTGTGTACATATTCTCCACTTTCCAGTGTTTTATTTTCTGTCTTGAGGTCCATTCAAAGCTGTGTGTGTGGTGTCATGTACCAAAAACACTCTCAATCCATTTTTACACGTTTCATTTTCCAGCATCTCTCTGAGCCTTACCAAGAACAGGCTGTTTCTGTCGTTGTGTCTTTAAGGCTCATTAATATTAACGACCCTTCTGTTCTGATTGGCTAACCGTTTCAAGAGTGAAACGTGAGACACCACGGCCCAGCAGCTACAGGTAGGGAAAACTCTCCGGTAATAAACAATGATAACCGCTCAACCGCTTTGGAAATGTGGATTTAGTTGGCGACCGTGCGTTTTGATACTTTCACCATGTTTAGATAGCACATCCAACTCCTTTATAATCAAAGAGGGAAGGGGAATCCCGTTTTACACAATATGGGACCTTTAAGAACCAGATGCGTGCCACGTGTGTTTAATCTGATTGTGCTCTACTCAGGTTGTGGTGATAGGTACAGACAAGAGTCAAACCTGCAATTTCAAGGTCCTACAGGACGTCCTGGAGGAAGTTGATGGCATTTTCTCTTGCTTGCCTTGGGCTTCCCTTCTCACTCAGATCAGGCATGAGCTGATGATATAGGAAAGAAAAAAAGTGTGATTAAATCTAAGTAAAGATAGAACAACAAAGCCCAATGTTCAGTTTATACACTCATGTATTCTTCCAAAAAGGAATGTTAAAAACAAGCAAGCTGTGCAATAATAGTAAAAAAGTAATAGAAATGAAAGCGCACATGCAGTTGCCACCATATATTGCTCTGTATCACTGAACCTTGTCATTTTATAGGAGGTATACAGTATCTGGATGATGAAATATCCAGCATGCTTACTGTCTCATCATCATCCTTGGGGACAAAGTGTGAGCGGACTGTTTGGTGCCTCCCAATCACCTTCAGAAGGTTGTAGACCTTCATGCCATTTCTAATTTGCTGAGGCACAGGAGTCAGCTGCACTGTAGCAAGCAGGAGAGGACAACTACAGCAGTGGTTCTCAACCTGGGGTCCGGGGACCACCAGGGGTCCTTGAGGGGGTTCCAGAGGGTCCCCAGCAAATTGATGAATTGTTAAACTTCACCATTATTTCATTTACAAGAAGTTAACACAATTAGAGAACGTAGAAAAATGACTATTTTGATCATAGTTTCTCTGTTATCTCTCTACCAATACAGATAGTCATGGAATTCTGGACAAAATCATATCCAACAATAAAAAATATTCTCAGATTTGGGTCAGAGTGGCAAAAACTCATCGAATGGGGGTGCGTGGCCCTAATGTGGACTAAATTACGGGTCCTTCACATGAAAAAGGTTGAGAATCTCTGAACTACAGCAACATCATTTAAAGCAATGGCTGACCTTAACATTTGTCAATTTCCACTCACCCCACATTCATTTGAAAATAGGGTGCAATTTTTTAGTCACATCATCAAAAAGCACATTTTCATCGTTTTAGTGCAACAAAGGTGTAATTTCACATTTTTAAGTGCATACAACTACATACACAAGTACAGTGGTGCTTGAGAGTGTAGCGGGGCATGATAATTGTAAGGCTCATGCAGTAGCTTCCAAGACTTATGTTGCTCTGAATAAAGATGGAAATATATGCTTTTTACACACAACTATGATTAATTAGCACTTGGATTAGGCTGCACAAGCCGTTTGATATTTGAAGTGCACGTTACATCTGACTGAAAAATGATGAAATTCTACCAATCCTTTAAACAAATTTAAGATTATCCCTGAAAAAAACCTCAAGGAATAGAAAACCATCAGCCACTATAGAATTCTCTTGTAACAGAAATCATGAAACCAGTTACTGGCATCACTGCCCCGGTCCGAAGTGTATTCAATAATACTGACTATTAGTGTGCCAAGGCTGCATGCATCAGAAAAATATCATTTCTCCTTGGAAAACTTTCTGTCCAATTTTAGCGGCGATTTTAACACCTGTGAACTGTATCAACTCAGTTGCTGCCTCCACCTAAAAATACAAAACAAAATACAAACCGGCCAGTAATGAAAATCACATAAGACGATTTTTCTCTCACACACTTCTCTCTGGGTTAAAATTGGGACTGAAGTCCAAATTGGAATCAATTTTATGGAAACCAGCCAAGACATATAGGGCATTCTTTCCTATCCTGCTGGCAGAAAATATCTAGAAACACATGGGAAATTGCATGCAGTTTTGAGATTCACATTATTACCTCTTCACAATCTGAGAACTGTATTTCGGGGAGCACAGGTAGTTCTGTCTCAGAGAGCAACTGGACCCTCACTCTGCCAGTCCTGCAAAATATTAAGCCACAAATGTAGACATTAATCAAATAGTCACAAACCATTCAGAAATGTTAGACATGGCATCTGATGGTAATGGGGTAAGATCAAGGTCCTGCTGCAGTGGAGCAATGTACAGGATGGTCTTCCCAGTACCCAAGGTATTGTGGATCAGTCTTCCTGTATAACCCTCTACGTCAGGCAGGATGGTGACCGATTTTTTCTTGTACTATGGCCACCTGCATATACAGAGAGAGATTTAAATGTAGATGTTCCTGCGCTATCCGAAGGAGAGAGATGTTTGAGAATGGTATGTACTGCACCTGAAGCCTTGTAGAGCAGCCAGCCTCCCTCCACCCATTCCATCTTAGGATACTCTTCACAAAGAAAACAAGCACATAGAAGGGAAGAGGGTTGGAATAAAGTCAAAAACCTCCTCCCTGGTGTGGTTTTTAAGGGTGAAAATCAACTTTTGCCTGTTCATTTTTTGAAGAAGCCAGGAAATGACCTGCAAGTGAGGTGAAAATATAAGAATACAAGTGCATAAATTGTTAAACATGGATTCCAGTTATGAAATAAGTCCAATATTAGCTAACAATCACAATAAAACAATTTAACATCTTAACATCTCTCGTCTCAAACTCCTAAAGAGGCGTGAAAACTCGGCTGAGGAGATCTACGACCTGACCAAGGTTCCCCTCACCTCAGGCACCGCTCATCACCCTCCATTCACATTCAGGGCCTTCAGTGAATTTGCAATTTTGCAAACTGTTTTTTTAATTGGTAGTTCATTGCAAAAAATTCATTTCATTTAGCACAGAAGGCCTAAAATCCTTGAATAAAATCACCAGGACCACAGTTTCCAGTTATTGCCACAATTTCACCATGGTAACTGATCATCACAACTTTGTCCTTTGACTTTGAGTTTAGGCAATCCTGCCTATTCCTACCTTTATGCACACACAGATCCACATTATAATGATGAATCTGTGTGATTGATGTGGTCTCTAAATCCACTTTAACATGAACCATTCTGCCCAGTAGTCAACCTCTCTACCATCTTCCATCTAACAACCATGACTGTTTTACTAATCAGCTACATTTTACTACATCAACAAAGCCATGCATTATATAAAGTTGAAAGTCATCATAAAGAAACAAGTAGCAGAGTGTTTAAGGTCTTCACCAACCAACGTTCACGTCTAGCAGAGTACATATAGTGCTCTATCCATGAAGAACTACAAAGATACATAAATCCTACTGTTCAAAGCCCAACTTTAGATATTGTGACACAGCAGGCTGCCCATGAAGAAACACAAATTTTGACCCTGACGTGATTTGAACACGCAACCTTCTGATCTGGAGTCAGACGCGCTACCGTTGCGCCACAGAGTCTGTTTTACATCGCTGACAGGTTCACTAATCAGCTGAGACAAACCAAACAGCTGACAAAAAGAAGATAACCTTTATAAATACAGGCAATCCTGCTTATTACTACCTTTATGCACACACAGATCCACATTATAATGATACAGTGGTAGACTTGAATCAGTGAGATTGATGTAGTCTCTAAATACACTTTAACATGATTCTGCCCAGTAACCAACCTCTCTACCATCTTCCATCTAACAACCATGACTGTGTTACTAATCAGCTACATTTTACTACATGAACAAAGCCATGCAGTAGCCTATATATTCATTATGAGTTGGAAAGTTGACAGTCATCATAAAGAAACAAGTAGCAAGGTGTTTACGGTATTAAAAACATTTAAAAAACAAATAAAAATGACCAGAAAACCAAAAAACTGCATCATTTGCCAGGAAACCTCAGTGGAAAACGGATGTTCAAGTATGGCAGAGTGCATATAGTGTTCTATCCATTAACAACTACAAAGATAGTTAACTCCTACTGTTAAAAGCCCAACTTCAGATATTATGACACAGCAGACTGCCCATGAAGAAGCACAAATGTTGACCCTGACGTGATTTGAACACGCAACCTTCTGATCTGGAGTCAGACGCGCTACCGTTGCGCCACAGAGTCATGAGTACGCATTTTCAGCACAGGTAACCTCAGTGGAAACATTAACTTTCAAGTCTGACCAAGTGCTGCATCTATGAATGAATCTATGAAGTTGTACATACAGTGTTATATAGAGATGTTCCGATACCATTTTTTCCTTCCCGATACCGATTCCGATACCTGAACTTGCGTATCGGCCGATACTGAGTACCGATCCAATACCAGTGCGTTAAAAAAAATATATATATTATTATTATTATTATTTTTTAACAGCTGTATACTACTAACCCTGTATGGATGTGATTACTATCATTGTTGTATGGCCTGGCTCGGGTTAAACCCTTTGTAAAACATGAACAAATACATACAGAGAATGATTGCCATAGAACTTTATTATCTAGTTCGACAGTCAGCCATAACTGAAAAAGAACATAAATAAATAAATCTAGGAATAAATAACAATTCCTTTAAAAAATGTTAAAGTGCAGCCAAAATTTAGTAAAATAAAATACATGTAAAATTTTAAATAGTACAGTAACAGTATAAATTTAGTATATAAGTATAGATTTCCGGGAAAACGGCCGTTTTATCGGGCTGAAACTACTTTAATGTTGATTTTTTTCGGGGCTAGTATCAGTATCGGACCGGTGCATAGACTCACCGATAGCCGATCCAGCATTTTAGGCTGTATCGGTGGCATTTACCATACTGGTATCGGTATCGGAACAACTCTAGTGTTATACATACATAGTTCTGACCCTTAACAACTACGAAGTTACATGCATGCTTCCTTTGAAGAGTCCTGAAGTTCCACATGCAGTGAACTAACAAAGGAGAAGCACAAATGTTGACCCTGACGTGATTTGAACACGCAACCTTCTGATCTGGATCTGATCTGGAGTCAGACGCGCTACCGTTGCGCCACAGAGTCTGTTCTGCATCACTGACAGGTTCACTAATCAGCTGAGACAAACCAAACATCTGACAAAGTGTGGTGGACAAGGCCCACATCAACAGCAGGTAGACCTACTACACACACACACACACACACACACACACACACACACACACACACACACACACACACACACACACACACACACACACACACACACACACACACACACACACAAACAAAACAGTTAACTATACACACACACACGAATGACAGACTCTGGCTCCTCTTCAAATACTTTGCCTGAACCCAAGGTCATCCTTCTCTTCTTTTCACCCCTGAGTACTATCAGAGGTGTTCAGTTTGTCTCTTGAAAAGGTTCCATATTATTGGATTTCAAATTTTCCTGTTTATATACATATATGATCAAAGATGTTTCATGTAGACATTGTTAATATTTTATGTTTGTTTGGTTGAATTTAAAGTATATTCCTTTTTCAAAAATCCATTCTTTTTACAAGGCAGTTTCAGACAAACTACAGTAAACACATGAACTGGGAAAGTCTGAACTGGAAAGTCTCCACTCAACAGGTTTACCTCATTTAATTAAAGGAGCTGTTGTTGTTGGCCAATCAGGGTCTAGTACTGTGTCGGTTCTGCCTGTCAGGACTTCAAACTCGTCTGACCAAGTGCTGTATCTATGAAGTTGTACATACAGTGTTATACATACATAGTTTTGACCCTTAAGAACCACAAATTTACATGCATGCTTCATTTTAAGAGTCCTAAAGTTCCACATACAGTGAGCTGCCAAAGGAGAAGCACAAATGTTGACCCTGACGTGATTTGAACACGCAACCTTCTGATCTGGAGTCAGACGCGCTACCGTTGCGCCACAGAGTCAGGTTTACACCACTGACAAGTTCACTAATCAGCTGAAACAAACCAAACAGCTGACAAAGCGTGGTGGACAAGGCCCACATCAACAGCAGGTAGACCTACTACACACACCACGAATCCACCACTTCTACCACAAATTTTCATAAACTTACCGTTATATATAGGTCAATAGCACTTTGGAATTCTCTGCCCAAAGATATCATATCTACTGTTAATAACAAAATAACTGTCAGAAAGCATACAAAGAAATATCTTGCCAAATAACAAGATAAGCACATACCCCGACATGTATGTCTGATTGTTAGGTTATGTTATTTTATATCCTCAAATTCTTGCCTTCGTCTATCTGTTTAGTCTGCTTGCTTTAGTATCACTTTATATCTATTGAGTGTTTTTTTTCTTTGTTATTATGTTTAATTGTACTGTTATCTGTTATCACTTTATCCTTAATTTCACTCATTTGTATATCTGCTTAGCTGCCTGATTGTTTTTATATCCTAAGTTGATATTGTATTGCTATGTTCAGGACCCCAGGAAGACTAGAGGCACATCCATGTGCTTCTAATGGGGATCCTTAAATAAACATGAACATAATAAACATAAACACACACACAAAACAGTTAAGTATACACACACACACAAATGATAGACTCTGGCTCCTCTTCAAATACTTTGCCTGAATCCAAGGTGTGTTGTGTCTGTGTGCGTCTATATGCGTGTGTTTGCAGATGTATGTGGTTTTTTTTTTTTTTTTTTTTTTTATTTACCAGGGACAGTGCACATTAATCAACATTTCAGTTTCCACATCGATGTAAATGTGCCAGAGTTAGCTAATGACCTAATTTTCAAATGTGTGTCAATGTGTGTAGCACCACATCATTTTTTTACTCCTTGCAGTACTGATCACTGACCTTGTATTGGCTGTTCTTTCCCCCGTTATCTCCTTCCCCATTCTTCCCTTTCTCTGCCTCTCCTTCTCTTTCCTTTCCCTCTCTTGTCCTTCTCTTCTTTTCACCCCTGAGTACTATCAGAGGTGTTCAGTTTGTCTTATGAAAAGGTTCCATATTATAGGATTTCAAATTTTCCTGTTTATATACATATATGATCAAATATGTTTCATGTAGACATTGTTAATATTTTATGTTTGTTTGGTTAAATTTAAAGTATATTGATTTTTCAAAAATCCATTCTTTTTACAAGGCAGTTTCAGACAAACTACAGTAAACACATGAACTGGAAAAGTCTGAACTGGAAAGTCTCCACTCAACAGGTTTACCTCATTTTAATTAAAGGAGCTGTTGTTGTCGGCCAATCAGGGTCCAGTACTGTGTCGGTTCTGCCTGTCAGGACTTCAAATTCATCCTGAGCCATAGTATATTTGAAAACAAAATCATGAAAACTGAATAATAAAAAAATAATAATTAAAAACAGAATGCCAATCAATCAGCTGTACAATTCATGTTTTGTGACCAGAATCCACAGAGTTAAGAACCTGTGATGCCATGCGATGTAAACAACAACATTTCAGAAAAACAAATTAACAAAACCAAAAAACACAACATTTCATAAAACAAATTAACAAATCACGAAACACAACATTTCACAAAAAAAATTTACAAAACACAACATTTCACAAAAAACATTAACAATTGTTTTGTGAAATGTTATTGTGTTTTGCACTTCAGGGCCACTGTATAAAGGTGACTGTGAGAACACTCTGGGTTTTATCTGAGAACAGTAGTATATTTTCTGCTTTAGAATTGCTAATACTGCTATAGAATAGAGCTAATTTGGGCATAGAAAGTATGCATCTTGTTCACAAATATTGACTTCATTGTCACAGACCATAGTGAGAACTTATAAGTTCTGAAATAAAGTTTTTGTACACAGCACCGCATCCATGAAGTTGTACATACAGTGTTACACATACACAGTTTGACCCTGACGTGATTTGAACACGCAACCTTCTGATCTGGAGTCAGACGCGCTACCGTTGCGCCACAGAGTCTGTTCTGCATCAGTGACAGGTTCACTAATCAGCTGAGACAAACCAAACAGCTGACAAAAATGAAGATAACCTTTATAATATACAGGCAATCCTGCCCATTACTACCTTTATGCACACACAGATCCACATTATAATAATACAATGGTAGTTTGGTTGGTGGTGGTTTAACATGATTCTGCCCAGTAGCCAACCTCTCTACCATCTTCCATCTAACGACTATGACTGTTTTACAAATCAGCTACATTTTACTACATGAACAAAGCCATGCAGTAGCCTATATATTCATTACGAGTTAGAAAGTTGGAAGTCATCAGAAGAAACAAGTAGCAAGGTGTTTACGGTATTAAAAACATTTAAAAAACAAATAAAAATGGCCAGTAAAACATCCAAAAAACTGCATCAATAGCCAGGAAACCTCAGTGGAAAACAGATGTTCAAGTATGGCAGAGTGCATATAGTGTTCTATCCATTAACAACTACAAGATACATAACTCCTACTGTTAAAAGCCCAACTTCAGACATACTGACACAGCAGGCTGCCCATGAAGCCACAAACCAAACAGCTGAAATACATAATATTCATCATGTGTCATGAGTATGCATTTTCAGCACAGGTAACCTCAGTGGAAACAGAAACTTTCAAGTCTGACCAAGAGCTGCATCTACGAATCTATGAAGTTGTACATACAGTGTTATACATACATAGTTCTGATCCTTAAGAAGCACAAAGTTACATGCATGCTTCATTTTAAGAGTCCTGAAGTTCCACATACAGTGAGCTGCCAAAGGAGAAGCACAAATGTTGACCCTGACGTGATTTGAACACGCAACCTTCTGATCTGGAGTCAGACGCGCTACCGTTGCGCCACAGAGTCTGTTTCTGCATCACTGACAGGTTCACTAATCAGCTGAAACAAACCAAACATCTGGCAAAAATGAAGATAAACTTCACAAATACATTTGTTAGGTTTAAGATGTCAGTGTTATGTTGGTAGAATTTAGCTGTCCAGGGATTCAGAAGTGGCTTTTGAGTCTTTGAGCTCAGAAAATTATTTGGAAGTATTTGGATAGCGAGCAAGAGTTTGTCTTTTTAAAACCTGTATATTGGGACAGTGAGATAAAGATTGCCTTTTGAAAGCCTAAGTAATGCATTTGATAGGACGTATTTGAGTAGTAGAGTTCTATAGTAAGGAGAAAAAATGGTAAAGTCAAACACCCTGGCGTTGAAGTGCCTTTTGCTTGAGCACAATCATTTCAAACTGGATTCATAACTCAGACCCTTGTTTACTTCCCATGTACCCCAGCCACACACTGCATATTGCCTCAGAGTCATTTTGAGTCGAGCGGAGTCACGGCTGAATTCTCATGGACATACACACTGAAATGGAAAATGGCTGCAAAGAGAGCCTTAAATCAAGAGATATGAAGAAGTCTGGCAAAGTTTATGGGTTCAAACATCCACTGCAAGACACTGCACTCGAGAACTGGTTATTACTTATGAAAAATGACTAGTCTATTAAATACAGTGGCTATAACTCACTTGGGCTTTATTGCCACTAAATTTCCTGCTGAAAAAAAAAAACATCGGAAACCATTGGAAGAATCCTGATGGTTTCCAATAGATAAAACCATCAAAAAATTATAACACATTAAGTCCACCACGTAATGGTTTGTAGTGTGTTTTTGGACCCTGATTAACAATGCTTGCCATTATGGGCTGCACTGGTCTTTAATGGTTTGTAATGGTTCCTAGAAGTTTCTGATGGTTTCCATTATGGGCTGTAATGGTTTCTATTGGTCTGTAATGGTTTCCATTTTGGTCTGTACTGGTTTGGGCTGTAAGGCAAGACAAGGCAAAGGCAAGGCAAGGCAAACTTTATTTATATAGCACATCTCATACACAAGGCAAATACAATGTGCTTCACATAAAACAGAAAAAATACATAAAATGACATTAAAAACCAAAGAAAGAAAGATATTGAGCAGTCACTCTCACACTGGTGACACCTCTGGTCAGCCAGTAGAACTTCTCTGAGAGTGACTCCCTCAATTCTTCCTCTCAAAAGGAAATCAATTTAGATGAGCTCTTGAAGGATTCTTCAAAGGATAATGGTTATGTTTTCTAATAGTAATGGTTTCTAAGGGTTTGTGGTGGTTTTTAATGGTCTCCATGGCTTCCATCACATATTCCTGATGGTTTCTAGTGGTTTAGTGGTTTCCATCACAGATTTCTAATGGTTTAAATTGGTGTTGAATCTGTAATGGTTTCAGCATCATTGTATATACTGTATAAATAAATACTACAATACACTAAATACACAATACACTGAAATTACTATATGTAGTATATGACCCCATTTTACTCCAGTACTTTTACTATAGTATGTAATGTAGTGCTTTTGTGCATTTTACTACACTAGGTACTTCAGCAGGTACTATAGTGTGTACTGTATTATGCATTCTGTAGTAATTACTGTAGTAAGAATAATGGCTGTATGTACTACAGTGTATTGTACATTACCACTGTATATTGTTATACAGTGTTTTGAAAACATTACTACAGTGTTTAAGTATAGTTTCATACAGTATCTACCATAGTTACTGTGGTATTCCAAAAACTGCTGTGCCCCAACATATCATAATAAAGCAAATAGCACCTTATACAAATGTGACACATTTAAACACCGAACAATTACAGGTTAAACAGTTTAGATCATGTTCTCAGTGTAGACTACTACAGTAGCATAAAGTAACTGGACTTCACAGAATGATTTTTGATAAGTCTAACATTTTGGATTTAAAATATCAAACTCAATATATGACGTCACTTAGAAAAGATCAAAACTGAACGAATATCAAATAGAAAAGATCAAAGCTGAACTAAAACAGATTATCAGGTAAAATCAATAGAAAGATACACACAGATACACACTCACACATTCACACTTTAAGCTTCAGAGCGTTGTGCACCCTCTGATTCATTGGCGCCTACTGGAAACACACAATGTAAACAATCTCTCTTTTCCCCCTCCCTCTCCCTCTACCAGTCTCCCTATAGTTCATTATTCAATCCTATACTGACCTCTACTGGCTAAAATCTCACAGCAGCCGTACAGTTTTTAAATCTTGTGTTTGTGTGTAGTGTGTGTGCAGGCATGTTGTTGTCTATTTGTCATATGTCTTCTTATGTGTATTCAGATCCCTTTCTGAAATGTGAAATGGAGCTGCCTGGGATGCAAGACAAGTCTGGCATGAGCAGTGGAAGGACTCCTCCAGGGCCTTCAGCACACTGCATAAAACCACAGAAATACACACTACATGCTAAGGGAGTCCCTGCAGTCACTGTTGCTCCATGAAACTGGATCTGAACCGTGAAGGGCATCATTCCTGCCACAAATCCTCTGGAAAGATGGTTTCCTCCCCCTCAGACAGGGACAACAACTATGAAAAATAGATTGGGCATCAGGCTCAATGATTGTTTAGCACGTCAACTATGAGCTACTGAAAACAGTCAAATATAATTAAAGCTGTGCTAGACAAGAATTTTATGAGAAAATACGCCCGACTTAGCCTGAATCACAAAATGCATCTCATTGGTATTGGGTATGGTCACTTCTCTGTCCACACGAAGAAGAGAGATAGTTTTCTCCTATGCAGTACATGTTGGAAACCTGGAGGGACAGTTGAGTAACACATGAGTAGGTAACAAACAGCATTACAACAGAAAGCAACTGTGGAAAGGCCTTGTGTGAGTAATGTGGAGTGTCAGCACCCAAGTAAAAAAGTGTGCATGCTTCAGCTTACAGAGGTAACCTTTCCTGTAACAGACACAAGGTGCTTGGTGTCTGCGCTGTCTTTCAGGTCCCTAATTGAAATCCGTCTCCAGGGAGGACACAGCATCCTCCTCCTGTCTGACTCTCCTTGGGCTGTGAGGTCACTGGAGCTACGTCAGCGAAGGATGAAAAACACATCTGTGTTTACTAAACACATATTTAGTAAAAACGTTAAGGCAATAACAACTCAAAGTCTTAAACCTCAATTTGAGTGTGAAGCAGTCACCCCACTACCTGGTACTGGTAATACTTTGATGCTTTGGATTTGCGTTTTTTTCCTCATTCTCAGACTGATTGACTCAACTTTTGATACAATCAATCCTGCGACAGCTTAACCCAAATTGTGCATGTTTTTTGCGTTTATGAAAAGTTGTAAATTTTTTGTAATTTTTTGTATTTGTAAAAATGTAAGAGCAACAGACATGTGCTTGAGGGAGGCGGAGGAGTGGCCAAGCCTTGATTTGTTGTTGTAATGACATCGCTGAACACTAGAGGTCAGCACTGGACCAGAAACAACACAGACCATTTAAACACAAAATGAAGTGAAAAATGACCTTTTCACCTTGTTACCTAATTTTACATGTCCTAACGTATACCTGAATAACAATACACGGCAAAACGTTTACAACATTTTCATTTTCTTTATAATTCATATTTTCATAGTATAGCATTACGTTTCCTTCCTGGAAAACAGTATATACAGAGAGGAAGAACCATTTTAGGTATTTAGCTAGAAATGTTATCCAGAGCAACTAACAGCATGAGTTTCATTTACTACAGCAGATCACCAGCATTACAAGCATGTAATAGTGAGGAGGTCAAAGGTTAGATCCCTGTGACCATTGAGTGATCATGTAAGCTAGAAAGAGAAATAAGAAGAAACCAATCAACACTGATTATAGATCGGCTCTGGAAGATGAGCAGAAATCGCTTTCCCCCCATATGAAATATCCATGAAGTCAGACTATCTCATGTCTCAGCATCTCTAGTTTGATATACAGCAGATACAACAGCTCAGCCCTGGATCAATAACTGACCAGCGCTTCAGAGTTTTACATTTCAAATTCTAGATCTCAGTTGCCGAATGGACCTCCAGTGTAATAAAGAACTACGCAGCTCAGAACAACACAACAACGCCATGAGGGACAACAAATAATACAAGAGAAAATATGGAGGAAAAAACTGTGAACAACAAATGAACAAGAGGAAACAAAGTAAATAGGAAACTAGAGGATACCAGATCGCATGTGAAGAAAAAAAAGGAGAAAAAGCACACCAAAAGAAAGGAAAAGCAAAGGAAATAAAGGAAGGGGAAAAAAATGAAACTGGAGAAAAAAATAAAAAGAGATTATATTAGTAATATTAGACCTCCCAAAGGACTCTGTTCCTCTCAAAGCTGGCTGATCAATGAGCGAAAGAGAGAGAGAAAGAGAGAGAAAGAGGAAGTCATTTCAATACACAAACCTTCATTTCTCAAGCCACTGCTGAAACCAATACCAAACTATTTAGACTATTAGAGAATTAGAGAACTATAGAGAATATTTTAATGTCCTTGAAGACAAACCTAACTTAAAAACATATGTTTTTGGTCATTATTCATATTAAAATCAAAAAGACTTGAGTGATGCAAGATAAAGAGCATGTCTTGCTGATACATGACACATATCACACGTATGTAAACTATGAATCGATATCATTTCAATTGATATCGGCCTAGAAAAGCGAGGTAAACTCTATTCCACAAAGGAAAACACATAGAAAAGTAACTAACAAGCACAAGAGAGTGATGGCCTGCAACGCCGGCCAGTCAGTCGATCTCCACTGTGATGGATCTAATGGCAGTCATCCTCTGAGTCAGCACTTTTAGTAAAGGTAAGACACACACGCACACACACACACACACACACACACACACACACACACACACACACACACAAACTTTCTCCCGTCATGCTGACAGCAAAACTTGTTAAAGTCGGATAATTGACGTTTTGGCACAGGCCCTGCCAACCTGCCCAAGAGACCCCACACAACCTGTGTCAGCACTTCCTGTCCTTCCTCGTTCTTCTCTCTAAATCTCTGTCACACACACACACACACACATTTTATCTCTCTCTCTCTTTCTAAACCCCAATAAATCCCTCCCTCCATCCTTCTTGGGTTTGCGTGTATGTGTGTGAAGTTGGTGGGCATGTGTATAAGAGAAAGAGTGTGTATGTGTGTGTGTGCGTGTGTGTCCCCACATAAATCCTCCCCCAGTAAAAAAAGGTCCTATCCCTCAGCAGCTCTCGTTAAGGCTGGAATGGAGTTGTGATTCTTTTGGGTATAAGAAAAAGGGACAGGAGACAAAGAAAAGGGGATTGAGAGAATAGAGATATATTGGGAGGAATAGAGAGAGATGAAGGAGAGAGAGAGAGAGAGAGAGAGATTTAAAAAGAGAGAGAGAGGGAGGGAGATAGAGAAAGAGGCAGAGAGAGAGGCATTTAAGTCCGGTGATAAGTGAAGTGGGGATCAGTGCATTTGCCACCCGCTGAGTTTAGAGGGCACACAGGTACACACACACACACACACACACACACACACACACACACTCCGTCTCATACTCTTTGTGGATGTTTGACTTGTCTCCCACTCACAGATTCACATGCATAGGCCAACCACTTCTCAATGAATCCATATTAACATTGATTTTGGATAAGCTGTCATGATGTTAGCTATGTTCCCTTTTACATACGTGTCTGTCTCCACTGTCAGCAGGCTGCCACCTTGGCCTGTGTGTATCTGCAGTATCGACAAGCTACTGCTCTACATGCCGCACCACTTGACCTTGGCATACAAATCGATTTGACACAGCCGATACCTGTAACTGGACACTGTACGCCTGCATTCGCCACTAAGTGCTAGGCATTAAGTGTGAGTAAAGGACCTGTTTCATAATGCCGAGTACTATCCCCTGTTATAGAGCTGTCACTCCGTGCTAGACACTTGATACCACTTTGTATTTCTCAGGAAATGGCTTTTTCTTGTGTAGGGACGCGTGTCTGTGTGTTTGTTATAAGCTTATTTGAGGAAAGGGAGGGAATAACATGGTATTTCAATTTGAGAGGAGTGTTACATATACACCCCAGTTATTAGACAAGGAAACCACATCTAAGAACGCATAGATGGGGAGACTCGGGGAGACTAGAGGAGACTAGAGTTTGAGAGCTTCTGTTGATTTCTGGTTGTCTGCTGACATCTAGTGGCCATTCTGTGAAATTCAAATTAGGGGACTGGAGAGAGAGCCAGGGTAGGAACATTTGTGCCAAAAGGTAGTTAATGCAGATCAGCAGTAGGTACGATTGAACCAGTTAAATGCACTGATTTTACTGCCAGTCAAACTGATGGACTCAGCTTTGGAGGCAACATGCAGTTCTAAAGTAGCAATGCTGCATCCATATATAGGAATAACCATCAGAACGACTTCGTTGAAAGCGGCGTCTTGTAAGGACTTCAAACTAGTTTGAAGGCGTCAAGACTAGATGATTGAAGATCTTGTTTTACAGCAAACCACATATTGCAGTGTCAGCCACAAATGAAACATTTGGCATTTGTACTCGCAAAATGGCCTATGTGATGAAAATTGTCCATTTTGTTTGCTTTATTTGAAACAAATACAGCATTCCCTGCTGTAAAGGCTTCATAGGATCCAGAAATTTCAATAGGCTATAGGCACAATAGACACCACACTCACTTGCTTTTCTATATCTATTTCATAAAGGGAACAGTACCTTGTTGGTAACCAACAAGGTTGGTCAATGCAACCAATGCAGTATGTAGGCTTACCAAGTAGGATTTACCACCTGAAAGCTGAGGTGAACAGTATTTTCAAGTAGGAAGCCTGTATCTACTGTCTTTGCTATATGTTGGGAATGTAGCATTACATTTATTCTGATTGCTGAATCCTCTTCTTCTGTTTACACCTTACTGTGTATACTAAATACTGGCAGTTGCTCCATAGAGTTGTTAAATGAGGCGTACTGCAGATTTGCATTTGACACAAAAACACTCTAAATTAGCTTCCCAGGCAGCAACAATATGAAGCGCCCTGCATGATGTAAATTTATAACTGAATCAAATTATGAAACAAGCAGTAATATCAACTTACCCCATGTCATATTGTTTATTAAAAGCAAAGACAGTCAAAATGTTTGGTAATGTAAGTTACTTAATTCTGAGAAACACTAGTACTAACAATACCACAAGTGTGAGATAGAGGCTACCAATCATCTCAACCATGGTCTCATTTGTTTACAGTAATTATACCAAGTTATTACAGTTAAATGACAATGATGTATTGATGGTAAACAATGCTACATGTTTCATCTTTAAAGGGAAACTTTGCCTGTCTGTGGAAACTAATTGAAAAATAATTTGTTTGAGACAGACTCACAACCTCCCTTTTTAATATTTTTTTTACTGGTATAATTCCCTCCTTGGTCAAAGTAGGTAAGCATGTTTTAGTTAGCCTGGCAGGGTGAAAGATTATATTTATTCAGTTTGCCCTCCAGGCCTAAAAAGTAAAGAACCTTTGACGTATCAGCTATTAGGCTGTATTTTTATCTGAATTTTTCTTTCCATTTGATGACATAGCACAGGGTTTACACTGGGCATTCAAGTGTCACATTTTCAGTAGGTATAACAGTACTATAGCATTTATATGGGTCTTGCACAGAGGGAACACGGACAATAGGGTAGGAATCAACAAATAAATCTTTTATATTTGCCAAAGAAATGAACACGCATAAAACAAATCCCACACTGTAGTGTTCTTGGTCTTTGAAGAGTAGCAGCATTCACTCTTCCCAATCTCTGACAACCTACTGACAAAACAAAAGGACATAACTTGGAGAAGGTTAACAAGGTTCAGGCACTCATCAGGCGGTTCAGTGTCTCTCTCTCTCTCTCTCTTCCCCTGACCAATGCTTGACCCCACTTGCCACAGTTACATGTATGCAGAGCTTTTGTTATAGCATGTACAGAATTACTTTAATGTTTGCTGTACACCCAATGCATAAGGTTTACTGAACCCAGTGCAACAGGATTCTACTCTTTAACATCAACCAAATTCAAACAAAACCAAACACTGAAGCTACGCAGTGAACTTGCTGCTTCCTCTGCTCATACTAGCCTAACTTGCTATCCGAAAATAACTTCTAATGTTCTCTGATTCAACACACTCCTTGCTAACAAATTGACACCATCAACAGTCCCCAATGAGGTGTTCCAGTCAAGACTCAAATTTGAGTTGGACACAATGAATGAAAAACACTCTTGGATTTGGCAGTACTGAAGACAGATGTTGCCTTCTAAAACCTATCTGAGCATCTGTTTCTATTAGGTACACAAACTAAGTGTCTTTGCTATTCACTCCTACCTACGCAAAATGTAAACAACCAAGGGCATGTCTCCAAGGTAGGGAATTATGCTGCATTCGTGTCATGTGGGGAAAAACCTTTGGCACGACTTGACGACTCAAAGCAACAAAGGATGTGTTTGAATTCATTTGAAGTTGTCAAACGCCACGATTGACGTTCTCTGCAGACTTGACGTTATATCTAACAGCCGAAGTATGATCCCAAACAAAAGCACGCCAACGATGAAGGAATATAAAGATCCCAGAAGTTCACATCAGAATATCCAGGATCAGGTGGTATAGCCTATCATTCCCTACACTTGATTGCAGGTATTTCCTTGTTGTTTGACATCAGAATTCAGGATGTCAGAGAAATCCAGGTCCACCACCAAACCCCGAGTTCCCAAGTAGTATTTACCAAATGAAACCTGACATGAATGGCATTTTCAAGTAGAAAGCTCCTGTCTTAGCTCCTATTAGGGTCAGGAGGAAGACATTGGCAACAGGGACAGCAGCATTAGCTATATGACATTTCATTGTTCATGTGTCATGAAGGGCCGAGAGTCAGCTAATTTCAGTTGTTAGTTTCCTTGTCTCTGGTTGAAGGTGTACTAATTGGTGAAATCAGCTGATGCACTGTGCAGTTGGCATGAAAACCTGGTAACTCTTGGTCCTCAATGGCACTTTGGATTGGAGACCACTGTTGTAGGTCAATGGTTTTCAGTGCTGGTTCAGGACCCTCCTACTGGTTTTCATTCTAGCCATCTAATCAGGGATTGATTTACACCTGGGACACCAGGTGAATGCAATTAACTGCAGTTAACTAGCTGGTAGGATAGAAAACCAGCAGTACTCTGGGTCCCACCAAGGACACTCCAAGCCTTTCAAAGTCATCACTGTCATTGGAACCACTGTGATTTCTACAGTATAGCACAGTATAGTTCTACAGTATAAATAGATACCTGCATGTATGTAATGTCATTATAAAATTGGCTTGAACATCAATTCCTAGCTGAAATTAGTTTAACTAGCTGAAAAATAGTGGTTCATGTCCCTTTAAGATTTTCCACTGTGATTCAATTTGTTCATTTGTGGTGCTGTGTTCATAAACATATTTGAGTCTTCAGCAAAATGATCTTGCAAGTGTTTCCTGCATGAGATCGCAGGCATGTTTACAATGTTGCCATGCCTAGATCAGCACACATTAATGTTATGAAATTATCTGTTATATATTTGGGTCGTAATTTGTTGTAATTCAATATAGCTTCAGTTTTTAGTAAGAATCCATAATCCCCAGCGCCTTGGGACTGTTGGTGTCATTATTGATCAGCTTCATTCAGGTTGAGTTGTTGTGTTATTGTGTTTTGCGGTGCAATATATCCTATGTAACCACTGTGCTTCAGTGTCTGCCACAAACTGCATCTTCTTTGACAAATCCTGCCCCCTGCAGGACCTTTCTGTCCCTGCTGACAACACCACAGGGACTCCTGCCCCGACTTCCAAGGATTGCAGTGTAGTGCTGGACAGCCCACTTGTCTGGACTACTTTAACTCTCTCCTGGTAGCCCTCACAAATTACTCAGGCTATGTGCAGATTCTTATAAAGTTTGCAAAAGCCTCTTACATTGTTAGATATCATCAATCTGTGATCTTCAATGCGTTCAGGAGTTAGTTTTTGTGTTGTAATTTACTTTTATGGTGTACTGACTTTCCCTCAACCTGCCTCATCTACTTCTACTTCAGTTAGTGATTTCCTATATTTCCCAGAATGACCCCTTACTCATAGCACAGTATGTCTTCTGGTTGCATTGCATTCTGGTCTATTGAGGCTACTGTCAGTGGAGAAATTGGTCTCTCTGCCTCTTCTACGATGGATTTCTCCCTGTATGATTGTTGAATGCCAGTGCAGAATGGCGGCTCTAGAAAGAAGCCCCCTTTTTTTTTACAGTATTGAAGTTTTAGGGTGGATTTTTCCTTTTTAACTCCTCTCCCTCATGCCTCCCCAATGATAGCCTGGTGGGTGACCCCTCGACCCCAATCCAGACAACAGAATTACTCCATATCTTAGGTTGTAACCTGAAAACACATATTTTCAAGAAACACTTTACATCCCCCTCTCCCATATCTTCATCCTATTGCACTGAAAATGCATTTTCTCTCTGTCCCATATTATTTTGTATTTCTTTACCTTGCACTTCTCCACCAAACTGATCATTCACACAGGAATATTTCTAGTTTCTCACTCCTTACTACCAGTTGCTTTAATGTTGACAAAATTAAGTTGTTATACTCATTGTAATCAATTTTAATAAGCATTAGCTAATGCCTAAAAGTAAATATAAATGTCTTCACTTAGGTTTGTATGGTTTCATAGTCCTGATACTCATAACTGTGTTTATGTGCTCAAAGAGAGATAATATCCTTGTATACAGAAACATTTTGACATGAATATCATATTTTTAACATCATCTCAAAATTTAGACTTGATTCAAAATGTTACTTTCATTGTAATATTAAAAAACAATCTTGACTGTTCCCATTTTTTACTTTAATCTCAAAATGTTTACTTTATTTTATAAATATTTTTGACTTTATTCTCAAATGTTCAACTTTTGCCTCAAATCCTGACCTTGCCCCACAAACACCATGAACGATTTCATAAAGGAAAGCCATCACAGATTTTTGGGCCTGTTTTTTTTTTTTTTTTTTTTTTTTTTACAACAAAAACAACTGCAAATACCTCAACGGCATATCTTTATAGCAAGGTTATTATAGTAAATGATAAAACTGGGTGTTAAAAACATTGTTGTAAACTGAAATAAAGATAAAAATGAAACTTTGTGAAGAAGCTAAAACTGAACTTCATCTTGTTTACTTTTAAAACAAAATAATTTTGAATTTCATCAGAGAATTTCTGGCAGTTTTTACTGAACACTAATTGAAAAAGTAATGTAAATTAAATATTACAAATAATTTATGATTTATTGTTTGTATATTACACAATACCTGTTTAAACAGTTACAAATGATCTGTTCTGAATTTCTATCATCATATCTTAAAAAAAAGTAGAACTAGAACTGAAACTAAATAAACATTTGTAAAAAAAATGAAATTTTTTCATCTTTTCAACAGATATTTGCAGTCAAAGACAAATGTAGCTCTTGAGTGTTGATAATGTTTTCCAATCTTACTTTGTACCATAGAAATACATGAAGGTCAACTATAATAGGAAAGTTCATAATAATTGCTATATTATATCTGATACCAAAGTAGTACTTTTTTCTTTGGAACTTGATGCATAGGAACCAAGTGCTGTGAATTTTACAAAGTGAATGAATGTAGCCCCGGATGTTTTGCTACACTGACATCTCCTGGTTCCATGGTGCCCAGGTCCATGCGGCATCGCATCATGGCGGCCTGTACAGCCGGTCCCTTCAACGAGTCGTTCGAGGAGACGCCCGTGCTGGTGGCGGTGCTTGAGAGGGAGGAACAAAAGGTAAGAGAAGGTCCGATAGATGGACGTAGTGAGGCAGGGAATGCCTGTTTTGTTAGGCTTCCTCAGAAACACTGTGGTCTCAAGTCTTGTTTTATTCATCTGTTCCCTCGTTCGCTCCAACAGAACATGGCATAGCTCCTCTTGGCCTCCACTTTGAGAAGCCGAAGGAAAAATCCACCCTTGGATACTCTTACACTGTTATATATCATCAATCTGTGATGTTCAGTGCATTCCAGGAATTATTTTGTGACAAAGTGTTGTAATTTAGTTTTTTGGTGTGCCCATTTTCCCATAACTTTCATGTTCCTTTCCATTAACAACACAAGGCACATTTGGCGCCCTCTCTGATTGGATGCTTTTCAGGCAAAAAAGGTGCTGCCAGTCTTTTGGCTGCTACATTGTTTAAAGTAGTTGCAGCTGGCATTTTCAAGCTTCTCTTTATAACTTCATCAGATAAACAAAGTGATAAATCCTACAATGACTGAATGTTATGATTGTTTCGGTTGTTCAGTGCCCTTTTAGCCATTTTTCTGGAAATGCAGCTTCCCAACAATGGAAGCTACAGTGCTTGCGTTGATATTTCAGACATTTCTAACATTATCGCCTCAAGCTGAATGTTTATTTAAAAGGCCAGTCACCTGTAAGCAATATTACAGTAGCA
Organism: Centroberyx affinis; assembly: GCF_046629955.1. Classification (NCBI taxonomy): domain Eukaryota; kingdom Metazoa; phylum Chordata; class Actinopteri; order Beryciformes; family Berycidae; genus Centroberyx; species Centroberyx affinis. The sequence goes on along the minus strand of NW_027282125.1, from coordinate 66,929 downwards.
ATCAGGCAAAAATATTTGCACATATGCTGTATTACTTAGAGGGCCATGGTTTTGTGGGCCCCATTTATCAATATTTCCACTTTAAAAGATTGTAAAATCTCAAATCCAAACTAGGTACAACGTGCCAAGTATCACCAAAGCTTTGATAATAGCAAAAAAAGACACCCTTTTTTCATAGTAGTGTACATACATGAGACTCTTAAAGAAAACAAGAGAAAGTCGTTTGGTTTTGAGTTATCAGCACATTTGGAACACGTCCTTGACCAATCAGATTGTTTCACTGAAGTGACTCGTTATATAATGTCTGATAAATGAAGCCCATTGTTTTGGGATATTTGGTCATGAAAGGAAGCTAGTGGGGAAAGAAGCGGGGAAGTCATTTAATCACCCTGAGGATATCCCACGGATGTTTCCCCCAAGATGGATGGCATGCAGTTCATTGAACTTGCTTGTAGTTTTCATACTAATAAGACAAACATTGGAGCCATGTTTTAGACCGTTCCTACGTTCACTGACACTGAATCATCCACCTCCACGTCTACTCCCCCTCATCGTGTTCTCTCCGTTCCATCCACGGATTTTGTACCTCTCTATCAGGACTTTGAGAACTTTTACACCAGAAACCTCTACATGCGGATCGGGGACAGTTGGAACCGGCCCATACGCAGCGTCCCGGCGGCCAAGATGGACCTGGTGGAACGGGTTTCCCATGACTACAACTGGACTTTCGAGTGAGACAGACACATCTTTATTCAAGTCTGTAACAAGTGTCAGCCTCAATAAGTTGACCTCAGTAGACACAGGGGAGAGCAGGAGGACATAATAGCAAAGGGAATGGAGTGTGTGTGTCTAAAGTCCCTGTTGAGGTTTATTCCTAATCGTGCTAACACTCTTATCTCATACAAATGTCAAGCAAAGTGACCCATTTTCTTCAGATGCTCTCTAAAGTTGAAAAAGTTAAAACTTTTTAGAGGAGCTCTCATGATGTGAAACAAATGTTTTGGTGAACCGACCAATTAACAACAACCAGAATGAAAATGGAGAAAGTAGCAGTATATAAGTTGGTAGCGGGTGTTGCTCTGATCATAAAGAGTCAGTATGGATCGCATTGGCTGTGTTGTGGAGGTGATAGTTAGACATTAGTGCTGATAGTGGCAGCTACTGCAGAAAGTCATTATGTCGTTAAAGTGCATGTTGCGTGACCCGCTGTTTTTATCTGCCCAAACTGCGGTTGAGGCAATGCTTTTTCTAATGGGTGAGTTGGGCATGTGTGGCTTGCTTGGTCATATCAAAACTGATTTAATCACTACAGGAACAAAACCAGTAGGGCAACAGCAGTCCAGTAGAGGAATGCCCTACTTGATTTTGGATCTAGTCTTTAAAGCTTTTTGAGCTGTAACATGGTTATATGGCTTCTGTATAATCAATAGCATTGTACTTGATTTAATCATTTTACATCTGCTTCAGTTACAGTTTAAATTCAGAGAACCTGTAATGGTTCCATGAGGAACCATTTCGTTTCTGTGGTATACTCTAGAATGTGCATAGCCTAGCTCCCAGAACTATTAAAGTACAGTTGACACTAAAGTCAAGAGTGCAGACTTGAACACTGTGATGAGAATGGACATCAGTTGAACAATAAAAATGTCAACCTATGGGAAAACAGCGGTGCACCACACATTTGTCTTTTAAAAGGAGGTTAGTATGTGTTCATTGGTATTTTGACCCATGTCTGTCCCTCAGGTAACCTGGACAGACATGAGGAGATGGAGAAACTGGTGGCTAAGTTCCTGGGCGTGGAGTCAGCCATGGCCTTCAGCATGGGCTTCCAGCACTGACTGGCAAGGTAGGACCAGAGATGATCGGTGTTTCATTGGTGCAGCTGTGATTTGTCCTTGCAGTTAAATTTTTCCCCCTCCATTTCTTATCTCTGCTCTTTCCGTCTCTAGTTCTTTTCTTACTGGTCAGATTTCCCTGTTGTCACAGTTGTCTTTCCTCTCTTTCCTCTCTGTCTGTCTCTGTCTCTCTCTTTCTCTCTTTATAAACACATGTATAAATGTTTGCATTCGTGTGTGCACTTGTGTATTTTTTATGTGTGCCATCGATGGAAATTACTTTGTTGCCTAGCAGACCTGTTTGCCCAGTGTAGAGTACAGTTAACTCTACACTCGACACGCAAAACATTCCATAACACCATGCTATCACAGGTCACCTCCAGCACCTAACACACAGACACACACACACACACACACACACTCTCACACACACACACACACACTTTGGCCGCATATCAAAAGGAAGCTCTTCCTGCTGGTATAAGCGATTGGTAGCTCCACTGCATGTCTGAGTGGAAGGTTAACATAAGTTCAGCCATGAGATGTACTGTTGTGTTGCTGTTAAAGTATATCAGTGAGTAGATATTTCACCATCTAGTTGGCTTAGACTGTTGACAAATATGAGACTGCTGCTTTCGATTATTTTTTGAAATGATGGATGCAAACTCTGAAAAGTCTGAAGTTTTAAACATACACAAAAGTCACTCAGTGGCTCCCCTTGTAGTGCAATACCAGATTTCCATGCTATTTATTGCTTCGATGGCTGGGAGTGATCTTATAAAGTTGAATACTTATCGAGAACAGCAATATTTGGTAAATTGTAGAGATGCACCGATATATCAGCTCACTATTGGTATCAGCTTTAAAAAGCAATATTGGTATCAATATTATTTTTGCTGCCGATATTTGGCCAATTGTGGAATTGGCATTTTTGTGACCCTTTTTTCTAGGAGTGTGTCACTTAATATAACTGCCAAATTAGCAGCAGAATACACACATTAACTAATTAGTACATTAACACTGAGAGCCACTGAGGTATGCTTGAACATTTTTAGCTATTTTTTTTCAATGCAAAGTATTTGGTATGGTGTTTTTTGGCATGATGAAACACTGAGAAATTCTCAATGTAATTATCTCACCATAGTTAATGAAGCCATTAAGTTGGTGATTATGACCCACTGACTGCATGCGTTGATGCAATGATTAGAGCATAAACCTTGCTGAGCATATAATTGCAGCTTTCATATAACTATTAGCGATGTTGATAACATTTTGAAACAATTATCTAAAAACAGATAATTTAACAGATACTTTTGTTAATCATGCAATCAACGCATATTATTTACAAGTACTTGTTATATATTTGATTGGATAATCATCTTCTTTGTCGACTAAAGTAAGTCTTTTAATAAAACACTTACCAACACATCCACTGTGTTGATAAGTAACTCTGTTTAATACAGGGCAGGCATTATGAATAAGGCTGCAAAATGACAGTGATGATTTGGTAATACTCCATCTTCACACTAAATTACACTAAATCTGTTTTGCTCATCTTCATGGTCTCTTATGTCAGATATTAAGTCTCATATAGCGATTGGAAGAGACGCATTAAAATTCCTTGTCAGTCCAGCACTCATGGGGCCAATCCATAACTAAAGCTGATGGAAAGGGCATGGAAAGGTGGCTTTACATTGGGACTGGTTTTCGCTAACATTTCCTACGTCGCTCATTGCCACAGCCTGGAAAGATGTGAGAGACATCAGGTTCTGCCCCATCCTTCCATTCAGTAGACAGCAATCTGCCAATCAATTTGCAGCAAGATTTGAGTAGACCTCATCCCCTGGAGATGGCATCTCAGTCAATGGATTACATTCTATGTGGCAAACACCATCCATCTGCTACCTTAGTTGACTAACAAACTTGTTTGTAAATTCAACTGAACCTAGGTCTGCTGTCTTGCAGGGCTGTCTGATTCTGAGCGACGAACTGAACCATGCCTCTCTGGTCCTGGGAGCCAGACTCTCCGGGTTCCACCATCAGAGTCTTCAAACATAACAGTGAGTCTGTTACCACCCATAGGTCCATACCCAGCTATCTATCTGTCTCCTACCTACACGTTCATTTCTCTGTCCACCCACATCCTTGTGTTCATCTCCAGTCTTCTGTCTTCCAATCTTCTCTCTGTATTTATTGGTCCATCCTATCCCTACCCTCAGTTTCAGTAGATTGCCTTTATTTTCATCCATCCATTCTTTAGCTCTGTCTTCTGATCATAAGATGTGTTATTTCCATTTTAGTTGCTATTTCTGCAGTATCGTTAAGAGGAACAGAAAGTTGGGACATGACAGCATTGCATGAGTCAATATTTGAACCGATGCATTTGAGAGTGTGAAGTGTGCACTTTGGGAAAATGAGTAATACCAACTAAACTGAGTAAATTAAGCCACTTTTGAGCTGTACTTTTCTGTCCTTGCTCTTGTTTGGTCCTCCTGTCAGATATGCAGAGCCTGGAGAAGCTGCTGAGAGAGGCCATAGTTCACGGCCAGCCCAGAACTCACAGGCCATGGAAGAAGATCCTCATAGTGGTCCGAGGGCATTTACAGGTAACCACACTCCCACACAGATACCATACTAAAACTTACATAAGCAATTCAAACTTCTGAGCAACCTGGTTCAAGGTTGTTGAATTAGTCTAAGCCAAGGGTTGGTTGGTTGGTTGTCCTGAAGGTGTCATTGTCCTAATGCAGCAATACCCCTGCGATGGGAGGTTCCCACTTGATAACCCCAATGATTTACCCATACTAACCCCCTTACCATGCCAATTTCAACATGTGCACTGTGCTTAATGTAGTAGCACAGGTGGTAATTTCATCAGATCCTGTGTAAATCTTTGTTTCAGAATGTTCAAAGGGGATCAAATTTTCTCAGTAAGTCATTTTGACTTTGGTTTGAATGGGCTCTGTATAGGGATGGGATGATATATTGAGATTCAATATATCGCAATACAAAAATGTGACAATACGTATCGTGGGGCAGAAAAACGAATCGCGGTATTAGCTAAATTTTTTCTGCTGTAGTAATCATAAATGAGAGCGCTTGACCATCACAATTTCACAAGCTCTCCATTGGAATTATTATTTGCACTTTGTAATGACATTTTTAAATTGTTGTTTACATTCTAGCAAGCCAATGCCATTGCTAGAAAGATTTGTGGCTCAGAAATACACTGAGCAAGCGCTAATTAGGCAACATTAAAAATCCAACGCTCAATAACATGATTTCAGAGTTTATCATCTATCCCAGTGACAGATGCAACTGTTCTCCAAGTATCGTTTTTGAGACGTTTTTTCCTGTAGTCTTTCAATTAAAGGTCGCACAGAACTACAAAGCTTGGAATAGCTGTAATCAGCTTCTCATCCATCTTTCACTCGCCAAACACAACTGTTGTTGATGAGATTAAATTACATTGGTTGGAAAGCAAGGAAGCGCGGAAATCTGATTGGCTGTTGGACACCGATGGCCATGAAAGGTTCGGCTGTGGCCAACTTTTCTCGGCCGACAAGCTTGTTTACCATCCACACATCAAAGTCAAGTCAAATGTAGTCATAAAGCACATTTAAAGACAGCTAGGGTTGATCAAAGTGCTGCACAAAATCAATAAACATATAAAATCATGCTAAAACATAGAACATCAACATAGCACTGCCAGGAAAAAAACACAAGACCTACACATATAACCAGGCAAATCAAGAGGACTGGTCACTCAGCACTATAGAAAATGACTGTTGTTCCAATGACTCTATTGGAGTATTTGCGTATTTGAGTAGTTGCGGCTTTTTGCGACATAAGCCGTATTTAGAGTAAGTCCATGTAAACGTAGTGACTGTCACACCTACTCTCCATCCCTCTTTCCTCCCTGTAGCATGGAGGGCAGCATAGTGCGGCTGCCGGAGGTGATTGCCCTGAAAAAGCGCTGCGGGGCCTACCTCTACCTAGATGAGGCTCACAGCATAGGGGCCCTAGGGTGGATCACTTCGGCCTGGACCCCTGCGACGTGGACGTCATGATGGGCACCTTCACCAAGAGCTTCGGCGCCGCAGGGGGATACATCGCAGGGAGGAGGGTGAGGAATGAGCATTTCTTCATGAGCATTGCATTTGTTTTTGCAGGTGGAGTAATGAAGAAAAACTTGCAAAAGAGGAGAGATAGTAGTAGGTAGGCACTAGGAATGCAGCAGTAACCGGTGAGACGTTGCAATAGTGTTACTTGTGCAACGTTATCTCACTAAGAATGTTTAGCATGTTCGAAAAACTTAAGATCGCAATGTACAGTATCAGTTATATAAAAAAATCTATTTTGCGACAATGCAAAAGCTGTCAGATAAAGGAATAGAAAATGCCTTGTCATGCTAGCAATGTGGGTACACAGCCTTGAAGTGCATCTGCACCGCATTCCTGTCATAATTACCCCATTCCATTACCTGCCTGAGATATCACTGAATTGACATCAAGTCATCAAAAGAAGGCTTACTTGTATCTTTCTAAGTGAAATATGTTGGACTGTTTTGGATGCTAGAAGAAATCCTACCTGCTAGACAAAGAATTGTTTCTGCCTCCAGGGAATGCTGAAAATGATGGTGGCAGAGTCAAAGACATAACTTTCCATTGTGAACAGCTTTGCAGCAGTTTACCACTTTAAAATGAGTGTAAATGAGAAAATTGTGAAATAGCTTTCAGACATTTCGTGTAACAGCTCCTTGTCACCTTGTCACATGTCATCACATTATTCAAAGAAAGCTGACTTAAGGCAGGAATCAGGAATTCAGGAATATGTCATGAAGTTATGTACATAGCTTAAATGATGCCGTTAATCTGTTTTCAAATAAACGGTGAATAAAGTGCATGGTTTTCAAATGAAGTAAAATGATATGGATGGACCATAGTTGAAACAGTTGTGTATGTGTGAGAAAAATCAGGATTTAAATTAGCTTTAAAGCTGCAATAAGCGACATCAGACCCTATAAACAATCCTGAAGCTAATGTGTGCTATGTGGAGATTTCCATGAGACATAATGATATAAACCAATATCCACTCAGCAGCAGGTGTGTTGCTGTTTCACCTCTTTTCTAAAGCTTGTTGTCAAATTCCGCTCCTGAACAAAGCTCCTCCCGCTCCATTCAGCAGCTTTTCATTTTTTTAAAAACTAGCTTGTCTCCTCCCTCGCTGTTTAAAAGAGGCTGTCACCCCCTCCCATTCCTGAAACAATTATTTAATGGTGGAATTGATGAAGCGAGCGAGTAAAGTTGTTAAACTAGCAAACTTGCTACCTACCTCTCCACTTGTCATTGTGGGACATGTAACCTTCAGCAGGAGAAAGTTCTGGCAAAGTGAAATTGGTGACACTTCTCCGTAGGTACGGTTAGCTTAGCTGTTAGCCTTTATGCACAGCAGTTTGCTAGGTTTGTCCTTAGGGGCCTCCGTAGGGCAGGAGCTTTGTTGTGCTTTATTTACAAATGTGTTGCAGTTTCTGTCACCCTCTAGTGTTCGTAAAATTGTTTATTGCAGCTTTAAGTCCTCACTTTTTCCATGGAAGAGAGAGGTGTCTACTCTTAGTTCATTACACAGGCAGTAAATCAAAACTACATCATCGTGTAACTCTTTGTTACAAACCAAAGAGCCCTAAAGACTTAATTTAAAGCTGTTAGAGCAGTGTTGTGTGTGCATATCTACTTATATCTCCTGTGTATCTGCTGGGTCTAGGAGCTGATTAAGTACCTACGCTCTCATTCCCACAGTGCACTCTATGCCACCTCCGTGTCTCCTCCTGTGGTGGAGCAAATCATCACTTCTATGAAGTGCATTATGGGAGAGGACGGCACCACGATAGGTGAGTTCACAAAGGGACAACAGTATTCCGATAAAGACTCCCGACTGAGATTCAGATCCTAACATAATATTAAACAACATATTAAACAAAGTATGAGGCCAGTTCCTGGGGTTTTAATGAAAAAAAAAATCAGTGGACTCTCTTTTGTCTAATTTACTATGGAAGCCTGCGGGGAAAGTGGGCAAGACAAACTCTTATCTCTTTTACTAAACAATACATTGAAGACACAACCTACATGTTTTGGTTTGCACAGGACTTGGTGGTGTGCTGTTGTTTGTTAGTGTTGAGACAGATTCAAATCTTTCACAGCTGGTTGTGGTGTATTTCTCACCACTTGCCACAAGGGGACAGTGCAAGCTGGTCTAATTCATGAGACTGCCTCAGTGGTGCTGTTGTACTTTGCAGAGCTTATGCTCAGCTCATATTTATGGCCTGTATTTAAACTGCTTAACCAACTGAGATTTAAAGATGGGTTAGGGAATCCATAAGACAAGAGTTTCATGGGTTTCTACCTTTGTATTTCTGAAACAGAGCAACACTAAAATAAGTATTTGGATTTGACACTGACTTTTATTTGGTTCTGTATACACTGATTACAGCAGACTGCTGCAAAAACAATACAGTGGTTCAAGAAATCTTGAAATCAGCTCATTTTACTGTGACAGGAGTCACTTCCGGGTTACTGAGCAGCATGGTGGTGTAGGAGTTCAGCTCTCGCTTCTGCAAACTTTTACAAAGCAATCTACAGTGTTCCTCAAATTATTTATTTAATTCACTAACACTAAATTAAATGTCAACCTCTACTAAAAGAAACAACGATAAGGTGGAACCACCCACTCCGTCGCCCACTTCAATTCAGGACGATAAGAAGCCGAAAGCATCCTCTGCTGACGGTGTTCATCCAACAGACTCTTTCCAGTATACATCTGAATCAGCCGACTCTACCCTACCAAGCTCTGTGGATGGTTCTTCTATTTGGCTGCTCCACTCCACTTATCTCCTCTTTATTTCATTGTCTCTCGTCCATTTAATGAAAATTGCAATGACCTGATGAATATTTTTGATCGCAGCTTTGTCCATTCCTCCTTTGACTTATTATGGTTATGCTGTATGTTGTACCTCTCATTGAACAAGGCCCCATTAACATGCCCTAGGCTGGGATTGGTCTGTCGACCTTAATGTTACTTTGATTTTGTTTGTTTGTTTTTTTTCCAGCTCTTTCAATGATTGCACTTTAAAGGCGCATATAATTAACATAAAAATAATTAAGGCTCTGTTTAGTTTTGCTATATATTTTCATGCGCTTTTTGCATTTTAATGGTGTATTAGAGATCAATAAATAGCTACCTAATTTGGTTACAATTCCTTTTTACACTGTTTACATTTATTTCAGTATAGCTATCTCTACCCAGCTCATTATATGGGCCTTATATAGGCCCACCCTACAATGGCAGAGAGTGAGTTTTTTTTTTTTTCTTCCCAACTTTGGAGTACTGTGTTCTCGCTATAGCTTTGTCACTACATTGCTTGTTTCTTTAAATTTGGAACACTGTAAACAATTTATTTAGTTTACAGCTTGCAGAGCGCTCCCCGTGCTGTGTCAGTATCCCAAGGTGCTCTATATGCTCTCACCTATGGGTGCCCATACAGGGGCTTCTCAGTGCTGTCCCCTGGCATACCGGTTCTTTATTGTCTTTTCTCTACAGCTAGTTAGCTACTCAATGGTACATAGCATAGCCTGCATACTTTTGTTCACTTACTTCACTTTTTACCTTTTCTTATTTCATATTTTTATTTTACTTTGTTTTGTCTGTACTTTGTTTTGTTTGTTGTGTGTGCTGTATCCAAACATGGTCTACGATCTCTATGAAATAGATTATATCCATTATATGGTCAACTTTAATTTCATGACTCTCAATGTACGAAGTTTGAACTCGCCAGTAAAAAGATTGAAATGTCTTGAATTTCTAAAATTCAATCATGTGGATCTGGCCTTTTTGCAAGAGACACATTTGAAACAGGTAGATATCAGTAGATTCCATAACAAAATGTATAAAGTCCTATCATACTCCTGTGCCTTGAATAAATCAAAGGGTGTATTAATAGAGCTCAATTCTTTTGTAAGTCCAATCACATCAAATGCTATTCATTGTGTTGAACAGGCTGTGAGTGGTATTTTTTAAGTATTTCTCTTCCTCTTTACAGGTTTGCACTGGTGACTCTGGAGTCATCAACTCTACCTCCTGCGAATGTCCCCGTGGGGAGTACAAGTGCAGCCACTCTGCTGCTTTGATGATCTGGGCCATCCACAACCTCAGCTCCACAGATGTTGAGTGCCGGTGGAAAAAGCCCAATGTGCCATCAGAGAAGGTCAAGGCAGTGGAGGAGCTTTTTCCAGCACAGGAGTACAAGCCTCTGACTCGTGCAGTAACCCCGGATGTATTTTTTCTACAGCTGTTCTAATGGTTCTATTTGTTATTTTATTTCTGTATTTTTTTTATTATTTTTTGGGAGGCAATGGATCAGCGTTCTCGCCGCGCCACCTGTCAGTACCTGGCAACAGGGAAGCTAATGATCCAAAACATTAAAGGAAATCAAAACAATGGTGATCATTTCATTAAGGTATAAAAAGTAATGGAATTTGTTACTGTGTAACTCTTTATTTTACAGTCTGCTGAAAGCCAATCACATAACACCTCACCCTCACTCGTGCGTTATTTGAAATGTAATGCAATCTGAAAACAATGAAAAGAACTCCCGCACACTGTCTCAAATTTATTACAGCGTTTTGGTATTTGGGCAGTGTAGCGTGTAGAGTCGAAAATATCAAATTTTTAATTTAGTAAAGGTATGGAAATATTAAACTTTGATCAAGATATCAAATTACACTCGTAGGGGCACCACCTTCATAAATGAAGGAAATTAGACCTTTACTTATACTAATCAGTCATCAATCTAAAGATCATGAAATCTTTTCAGTTCAGGGATTACCTTTCTCTGCAATTAAGGAAACACATAACTTCTCTGCAATAAATGGGAATATTTATTTAACTATTCAAGTATAACCATATTCAATGAGATAAGCAATATAAGGCACGTATTTTGATCACCAGAATGAAACACTGAAACTACAGACTAAAAATAGACATGAAATGCAATGAAACAAATAAGAATGAAAGGGAAATGGCAGCAGTAAATGGAGATATGTATGGATCAATCAACCAGAGAAACGAGCTACGGGGCAACTAAACTATAAAACCCTAATTTTTCCTGATCTATTAACGTAATTTGCATCTAAACTTTTGCATCAACTCTCAGCAGTAAAGACGTGGATAATCAGAGCCTACTTTGTTCAGTTGAGAAGTCCTGCCGGTCGGGTTGTCTGGTCCCGCTGAGCTCAGAGAGACGGACTCAGCGTGGCCGGTTACCTGGCAACGGCAGACGTTCGAGGCAAGCAGCGCTACCGGCTTTCTCAGCTGTAGACAACAAGCCTCTCTGGATGTGGAAACACTGTAGCGATGTTGCATCAGTGTTTGACTGCTGTTGGAGGAGTTGAAGTTTCTAGCTCTTCTAACTGTTGTAAAAGACTAAAGGATCTCGTTCCTAAATAGCTTTGAAAGCAATCTTCGCTTGGCTGGGCGTTGATAACTTCTTAACTATTAGACGCGAGGTTCAAACTTCTTGCAAGCGATTCTTAAGTTCATCTGGAGAAGACGTCTCTAACTCCAGGTTCAACTCCAAGTTTCAGCTAATACTTCTAAACCGCTTGGAGAAGCATATTGGTATCCAGGGGACGCTGCTTTCATGGTTTCATTCATATTTATCAAATAGAACTCAATGTGTAAGTTACAATAATACAATTTCTGAATTTTCTGAAGTAAAGTCTGGTGTACCCCAGGGATCGGTCCTTGGCGCTATGCTCTTTTCTATCTATATGCTTCCCCTTGGTGACATAATTTGCAAATACAGTGTTAATTTTCATTGCTACGCTGATGATACACAGCTATATGTACCTGTAAAGCCAAATGACCTCTCCCAACTCCTAAATTTAGAGGCATGTCTATCAGAAATAAAGAAAATGGATGGGTTTGAACTTTCTGCTGTTAAATGCTGATAAAACAGAGTTATTAGTTGTTAGGCCAGCCAAATATGGGCATTTGTTTGCGAATTTGAGTGTTAACATTGATGGCTGTATTATTTCTGAAAGCTCAACCATCAAAAACCTTGGAGTGATTTTTGATCCTCGTCTGACATTCCAGTCTCATATCAAGGCTATTACCAAGACAGCATTTTTTCATCTTAGTAATATTGCTAAAATCCGTCCTATTCTATCATTGCGTGATTACTGTAATGCCCTTCTCTCTGGTCTTTCTAGTTGTGCTACTAGAAGTCTTCAGCTTGTTCAGAATGCCTCAGCTAGAATCTTGACAAAGACTAAAAAAATTGATCATATAACACCCATTCTGGCCTCTCTTCACTGGTTACCAGTGCAAGCTAGAGCAGATTTTAAGGTTCTTCTTTTAACTTATATGGCCTTGCATGGACTTGCACCACCTTACTTATCTGAGCTAATTTTACCATATATACACCGGCACACCCTCTTCGCTCTCTCAATGCTGGTCTCCAGGTCATTCCCTCAGCTAACAAAAAATCAGATCAAATTGATTGATTGATTGAGTGTAACAGTAGAGGAGGTTCAAAGGTAATCAGGTGCTTGGCAATGAAGGGACTTGAAGGTGGAAGAGGAGGATCTTTACAGTGATGTGAAAAGTGATTGGTAGCCTGTGCAGATGGACGTTGATTTTATTATTGGTTTTTTTTCTGAGACTGCAGAATCATGTTTGACCTTCCTATTCTGTACGCCTGTGTGGTCATGACAGATTTTTATTGGTCATGGCTGGTCCAAATCAGGCCTGATCGGTAACCAAACTATTGTTAATAAAAATGTTGTATTGTAATGAAGTTTAGATGTCTTTTTTTCTGTCAGACTCCCACTAACAACTAATAGAACTTAGAAGAAAGTTTAGACTAAAATCAAGGTGAAAAATGAAGGGGATGAATACTTACTTGGTTCTATCTGCATTGGATCACAATACATCAGAAGAGTTAGAAACGTTTTTAATCTGTTTCTACAAGTTAACATCCAGAGCAGCATACACCTTTGTTCATACAGTATCTCATTTACATTAAAGTTAGTAGTACAGATGCACATTGTACAAGTAACTCACATGTAGAAGTTAACATGAAAGCATAATTCCAGTAGAAGGCATCACACTGCACATATTACATGGCAGCTTGCAATTTAAGACACAGAGAAGATCTTACATCTTAAGATTGTTGAGCTATATTTCATTCAGTACTAGCCATAAGTTGTAAACGGCCCACTAAAGGAAAACCTGTCATGGCCGTGGATTGTACACTGATGACAGCTTATACAAAGATTGTATACTGACAAACAGAAAACTGATTTGGAAAGAATACATAAAGAAATTGTCAAGTAGTTAAGTCAGTGGATATTAAAGTAGCATCCAAACCGCTCGGGGGTCACTAAGGGGATTTGCAGAAAAATACAATTTAATTTGACAATTATGAAAGGTGTAGTTGAAATATGAAATGTACACAACTTTGAGAAACTTAATGAATGCAAAAATATCAACACAGTATCTGTCCGTCACACCCCATGAATCACTTTAATGCAGAGGTGTGACCCAGTCAACTTTGCTCGAGTCCCAAGTCAGTCTCAAGTCTTGAGGCACAAGTCTCAAGTCAGTCTCAAGTCTTGAGGCACAAGTATCAAGTCTACATGTAGATTACCAAGTCAAGTCCAAGTCAAGTCCAAGTCATTTATGTCAAGTCTCAAGTCTAAATGTAGAACAGCAAGTCAAGTCAGAACAAATCAAGAGTCCAGTATCAATTTAATACCTTAAAGAAAACTAAATATCTAGGACTTTTCAATGCAATATGGTTTTAATAGGATAAAAACGTGGTAAGAGCATCATGAGTTTGATTTCTATAATCAGTTTCAACTTCAATATATTCAATCATTCCATACAAATTGAGAAAAAGAGCTGCAAAGAAGAGATGTTTTACCCGCGTGTAAAAAGTCACTCTGGAACGATATAACAAATAAAGTGAATGCAGTTGGTTAGCCACAAGCGCGATCTAGTGGAGGTAAAAGCGCTGCTATGATATGAGGTGAGCCAAAATGCTGACCATAAATAAAGCCAAAGAGGAGCCTTAACTCCCTTGGAGGAGCAGCAGGAGCCTGACTGAGACACAGGTGCCAGTGTGGGAGGGATGGAGACCTGGTGAAGGTATGAAGCCGCACCCACACCTCTCCACAGAGAGGTTATTACGCACACATGTTTTAGCTGCATTGTTTACATCAAGGCTACGCCACTCAGATATTGGCTCATAATAAGTGTCAGCAAATCCAATGCGATGCAATGCGATTTGCACTGGCGCAAACGTTTAGTAGATCTGGGCCAAGATCTTTTGTCAAGAAATATTTTCAAGTCATCAAAGCAGAAGTCAAAGTCAAGTCCCAAGTCAGCAGAACCCAAGTCAAGTCAAGTCTCAAGTCTTCTCTTCATGCATCAAGTCAAGTCTCAAGCAATTAAAACTGTGACTCGAGTCCAAGTCATGTGACTCGAGTCCCCACCTCTGCTTTAATATCAATACGTTTTGTGTGACTCTAGATTAAAAGGCACTCCGATTTTACTTATATCTTAAATTATACAAATTTCTGTCTTGAAAGGGACAGAAGCCTTCCTGGAATAAGGCTCAAGATGTAGTCTACATAATCAAACCAAATATAGTGTAACCCAACATGCATCTTCTCCTGGGTTGGTTTGTCTCAATCTGCTTCGCTCCCTCACCTCCACACCACAGGAATAGTCTATTTTTAGTCATACCATGGCCATTTTAACCCATTAAGTTAATCAAAATACCCTATAAACCAGCTTGCCATTAAAAAGGATGAGTCAGATCCATTAATAAGCAAGCTAAAGATCAACGCAAGAAAGAATAAACTCCAGTTTTTTAAAGGATTCCCTCTGCTGTCTCCAGATGAACAATCCCCTCCATGGATATGTTTTTATGTCAAAGTGCAGATGGTGACATTCCCTGCTTTGCGTCCTCTTGAGAAAAACAAGACATCATTTACAGTAATTGTCCATTCAGTCAATCCGTCAGTCTGCTGGTACTCACTGTTGTGCACATTCTCCAGGTTGGTCAGCAGTTGCAACGCCCGATGTTATACCTTCTCTTTTTTGCTCTATAGGTACCTGAAAGTTAAGAAAAAGGAGTTGAGAGGGAATTGCATAAACTAGAGGTTTTCAACCATGTGGCATCAGGGCTATGAGTGAGCAGGTTTTCCTTCCAACCAATCACTACAGCTGTCATTTTACTAAATAGACACCCTTTCTGGTAGGGCTGCACAATATATTGTATTTTTTATTGTCACTGCGATATGAATTTCTGACTTATAGTGGCTAATGTATAGCAGTGTTCGTCACTAGGGGGAGACGTTGGCATATACTAAGAATGTATGATTTTTACCTTTCATTTACTTGTAGTCAGTGACTAATGCTACAGTAAATTATTATCATATTATTATCATCAAGAATGTACATGTGAAGGTAATGTGTTTTTATTGACATGTATGGCAGACATTTATTGTGTAATTCAATATATCACATTTTGAAAGGGAAGAAAGTATCTTTTAATAAAGAGAGGAAGAACGCCTGAGATACAACGACAACGTCTCCTTTCTCATCTCTCCACTTATCCTGTTTCTACAGGTATTAAACACAGGAGTAAACACAGCAAGGTAACTCTTATTTTGAAATTCCATCTTCCATTCACAGGAAAAATCGCATTTTTCATAACAAGTGGTTACACAGTCATGAATAAGTTACATTGCGGGGGGAGAGAGACATCCTCAGTTGTAAGCAGCCTTGATGTATCTCTCATTCTGTATTTTTCTTTCTAGTGAATTGTGTGGGTTGCCATGGAATTGCTCTTCAGGGAGAATACATTCTTACTTTTCTATGTGGATAAAACTAGACAGCTGTCATCCATGGAGGAGAAGGGAATACAGTGCGTGAGGAGCCTGCTTAGATCGCCCTAAACCTATCCTCCATAAAATCAAACTAGCTTGTACACATCCATTCACAACTTCACCTCACAGATTTCTTCACCGGTTATCGCTGCTCTTCCTCTTTTACTTCACAGCGGCTATTCCATTCTATTCGGGTGTGGAGCAAGTTAAAGACTGTGTTGCATCCTCTGATCTGATCGACAATGTTTTTGTTGTAGACCTAATGGATTTCTGCAGACTGTGCCTAACTATGTGCCAAGTCTGGTGATTTTTCATGCATGGGAAGGCAGTTTTAGTAAGATAGAATAATAATAATGCATACAAATACAACAGGGACTGGCAGTGGAGCTGCTGCTGGCCCCTAATAATACATATATTGTCCCTAACCCTTAATGATATGTTTGGAAAGTAAATACCTGAGAAAGATGATTACTGTGTGTGTGTGTGTGTGTGTGTTTTCATATTTTTGTATTTGTATGCCCATTCACTGAGAGCCAGATGAAAGACATCCACAACCAGTTTGTCCAAGCTGCTGACCTGGTAAAAGTAGTGAGATTTGTAGTTGATCCATTTCTTGACGTCTGTCCTGTCGCCCACGGAGAGCGATCTCACAGTGGCGTCTGACGCCGACGCTGCTGGCATGTCGAACTCCACCTCTAGGTGGCGATGTAAGGACTCCGGCACCTCCCGGTCTGAACCCAGCTCCAGGCGACAGAAGAAGGTGTGCGGATAACTTAACGCTGAATAAAGAAAGGAAAGAGGTGAAAAAAAAGTCCTGAACCTAAAAAGGAATAGTTAATGCAAAAATTGAAATTCTACTCATCCTCATGCCAGTTGAAACACAGATGAAGTTTGTCAGGCCATACAACACACAGGGAGGTTGCCAGCACAACTCACAGCACACAAAGCACATTTACTCAGCATCATGGTGAGTGGTGATGGTGGTAGTAATAACAGCAGTAGTATTATTTTTGTCATGGGGTGTCAAAGGTAGTATTAGTGTTTGTTTTTTTCGTTTTTTTTAATTATTATTACTCTATCTCCCATCCACGTTATAGACCTCTTCCTAGTCTGACAATGTGGGACACAGGCAGGCGTGTGAACACACACACACACACACACACACGCACACGCACATGCGCACGCACACACACACACACCAGATCAACACAATACCCGACAACTAATGTCACTTTGCTCTCTTGTTTTCTGGCTAGACTTTTATTAATTGTCCTGTCCTGTATTTATGGTTTTGTTTTTCACGTGTTGTCCTGTCAATGTTTTGTCTTCTGTCTTGCAATAAAAAAATAAAAAAATAAATAAATTGGGTCCTGAACACTGGCACGTCTAAACAACAAATGATGTCTTTCCTAGGGCTTGCTGGCTACTGTTGCCCCTGGATTCGTGATTATGCGGAGATCTCCCAACCACTGTATGACATCACACACGGTGGAAAACATTTGGCCATGACTGACTCTCTGACGTGGACCCCTGATGCTGAAAACGCCTTTAATGACCTCAAACTCGCTCTCTCTAGCTCCCCATGTTTGGGTCTCCCTGACCACAACAAACCTTTCAATTCATGTCAGCTGTTCTCATCCAGTCTCATGGTGACAAACAACGCCCAATTGGCTATTACTCTAAACGCCTCTCTACACGTGAGAGAGCCATGGTGGCCTGTTTAAGAGCTGTAGCAGCCACCACTGAAGCTGTATTAGCCACTTCTGATATTGTTGCTATGTGTCCAATCACTGTTCATGTCCCTCATGCTGTTCATTCACTCATTCTCCCAGCTAAAACAGCACATCTCACTCCTGCTAAGATACTACATTGGCAGAATGTGTTGCTAATGTAAAGGGTTAAAAAAAAGACGAAGATAAAACAGTTCATGGAGTATAAAGTTAAAAATTTGATATGCATTATAGTGTGTAAAGGGTTAAAATGTTATTATAGCTCATAGTATATAAAGGGTTAAAAAGACAAAGATAAAACAGTTCATGGAGTATAAAGTTAAAAATTTGATATGCATTATTAAAATGTGAATTTAAAAAAAGATTAAGATTTATGAGAAGATAAATAGACACCCCTTAATTTTTTGGTTTTAGGCTAAGGAAATGTAATTTCATTGTACATTCTCTCATCTATCTCGAGCGTATCTCATTAGGTCACTAGGGGGCGCGCGGCGCTTGGGAGGTAAACAAAACCACTGAGACGCACCACCACAGAATAAATCCTGCGGTCAAGCTTAACACAAGCTTCTGATGTGTGGCTCTTGTTTTCGAACTACAGGGATTTATCCTCACACACACCCTCCTGGCCACCATTAGGTCACGGGGGCAACATTAACTATGTCTCATGTCAGTCTTAAACGCTGCACTGTCCTCAACCCCTCAACTCTCCTCCCCACAGCTGAGGAAGGAGAACCTAACTCCTGTCTGGAGGTTGTGGAAACCACATCAAAGCCATGTGAAGATCTTGACATACCCCTTCCTAACCCTGACTCTTTGTAGATGGTTCAGGTCACTACCGTTTCTGTTTACAAATGTCAGGCTCACACAGGTAACACTGACCCTGTCTCACAGGGAAATGCTGTCGTGGATGCAGCAGCTAAAGCAGCCGCCCTGCATTGTAAATAGATTGTGGTATGCACCAGGTTTTTCAACCTTTGCTGAAAATGTTTGTAAAAAGTGTGAAATTTGTGCTACTAACAATGTTGGCAGAGGCACAGACATGCCCCTGTCTGCACATCCAAAACCAAAACCAGAAGGCCCCTTTGAACGTTTGATGATGGACTTCATTGACCTCACCCTATGCAAAGGCTACAAATATTGCCTAGTGATAGATATGTTTTCAAAATGGCTTGAGTGTTTTCCTTGCAGAAATGCCACTGCTGTCTCAGTAGCGAAACCACTGCTGAGAGAAGTGATTCCACCATGGGGACTTCCATCCAAATTGACTAGTGACAATGGCTCTCATTGTGTAAATGGTGTAATCCAGAGCCTCTCAGAAAGTCTGCAGATAAATCTGAGAACACACTGTGCCTACCATTCAGCCAGCGGAGGTACAGTCGAAAGAGCTAATCAGACTCTAATAACCAAGCTCACAAAGCTAATGGCTGAAACACAACTGCCATGGGTTAAGGTCCCCTGGCACTGATGTTCATGAGAGGTCGCCCACACAAAACAACTGGACTCTCACCATACGAGATACTCACTGGGTGCCCCATGCGGATGACTAACACACCTTTTCCCCAAAACAGGTTGACCCTTACTGATATGGCTGATGACATGTTGCAATATTGTTGTGCTCTTAATGTTCTGAAGCTCATCTCTCCTAAGGTAAAAGCTGCCCTACCTGAGCCGACATCAGCACAACTCCACAACATCCAACCAGGGGACTGGGTGGTAGTAAAGTACCTAAGAAGAAAGCACTGGCACCAACCCCATTGGGCAGGACCGTCCCAGGTGCTGCTGACCACTCCCACTGCAGTCAGAGTGGCTGACTCACTATGCAAACTTATGAGTGATAGTCATTACAACCGTAACAGGACTGACTATATTGAATGTAGTAGAACGCGCCCTAACATGGACCCCGAGAGTAATATTGTCCTCACTTCCTAAAAATTCTTAGTTTCATAGTTCGCTATACCTGACCTCCCTGATCTTTATCCTGTCCCTGATTGGATCCCAGGTTCCCCTTATGATGATGATGATTTGAATGATAATTCTTCTGTTTGAGTTTTTGCTTGGCTTTTGCATATTTTTCTATATTATATTTTCATTGCCACATGAGTGTCATGCCTTATGTCCTATTGTCATAATGAAGGATGAATAGTTTAGGGACGTGTGATTGCTAAACTTACATATGCTTACATATGCTGTGAAATGTATCCGTGTGTTTTTTATATTCCCTAAGGAGGAGACCTCTAGGTGAACTGTGTGTTTGTCCCACCTGGCAGGTGTCTGGCACAATGTGCTTATCTCAGCAGACTTAGCAGAAAATAGTATGTTTACTCCCATGGAAGTGGAAGCTTTAACACGTCAAAGGGAGAAACATTGTGATACAGATCCTGTATCTTGCAACCCCCACCCATGCCTTTAAGACTGTTTCACTGTATAAAAGCTGTAACTTTGACACTCCCTTTCAGAGAACTACTGACACTGTTATGTACTTCTCCCATGCTGTATGTAATAAAGAAATGATTCATCACATCTACATTGAATTATTCTTCTGAAACTTAGCAACTCTCTTAAAAATTTAGAAGAATTTCCCTCACAAGGCACAGCAACAGCGCTGATCCTTTGCTTCCCAAAAGAACTGATTATTTAAAAAAAAGGTAAAAACTTGGAACATCTTCAAAAAATATGTGGGAGCGGTGAGGGTTGCTAAGCAACGTACAGACTCAGAGTAGAATCCCGCTGTCAGTAGGTGATGCAAATTATATGTGCTGAAGTGTGTAGCTTGTTGCTAGCAAAAATACTAGTCTAGACAAGAAAACGGTTACAGAAATCAAACGGACTCAGTGCCATTACAGACATAAATATACGGACTGAATTTGAAAATCCTGCATTAAACGTAGACTGTGACAGAGACGATTATGTGAAACCCCATTCATTTTCCCTACGGAGAAATCGCTATGGAACCCTGAGCCATATTTGGGCAAGGCTGATCACATTCGACTTGCGAGGTCTATTCTTGGATTTGATTACCATTTTTATTTTGTCATTTTAATTTGTGTACTCACCAATCTTATATAGCCCATTCAACAATTGTTTGTTGTAATTTGTAACTTTTGCCAATCCCATTTTTTATATTTATGTTTATATATTTTTAAAATATTTATTTTTCCATATGGAACTACTACTGCTGCTGCTGCTACTATTACTACTGCTGCTGCTGCTACTACTACTACTATTACTACTGCTGCAACCACTGCTAAAATGGTAACAATACACTTCAGTGGATGTTTTTATCCAAGCAAGTGTACATATTTTCATATGGGTGCCCCATAAATGATAAAACCTCAAACAGGTACATGGGTTGCTTGTGTTGAAGTGTTGATTAGGGTTTGACCAATGTTTTTAAGACAGACAACAATATCTATATTTTTGGACTGAAGCCTGCCAATAGCCAATATTCACTGTCTCTAAATTTGAAAATGTTTATGCCCATGAAAAAAAAAAGACAAGCATTCAGTTTTGTTCTTGTCAGGGTAGAAAAGCCTCTGTAACAGTATTTAGACCACAGAACAATAAAACTATGACTCAAATTGTTGATGCCAAGGTCTACAATGCCATAGGTTTCACAGAAAAATTATTAAGATTGTTCATATATTGGTCCAGTGACAACCAATATTTTTCTACTAGTCTCTTCTGACAGCCACAGCTGTGGGATGTGTTTTGATGGACAGAAATGGTGGTTTGGCACTTCTGGCCTAAAACCAGAACTGAAAGTAGCTGAATCGAGTATAAAGATGCCTTAGGCTGACCTCAAACACAGGAAGACACGTCAGATATCACAATCTTAAGTGTTCTTTTTATTTCCTCTCTATCTGCACTTACCATATGAGACTTTCCCATCAGTTGATCATCCTAAGAAGTAGTATTTCAGTCAAGAAAAGTATTATCTTGCATTAACATAAAATATAAAGGACAGAGAAAGAGATGAGGTTTCCTGACTGACTGAACACAAAAAGACATAAGGCAAAATGAGAGGGAGAGAGAGAATAGGGGCAAAGCCAACAGACTGCAAACAAAAGAAAGAGAAGAGAAAGAGTGAAAATGAAATGCAGGCTTGGCAGTGGTGTATAGGAAAATAAAAAGGGGCAGGGGACTAAAGAAAGGGGGATGAGGCCCACAATAGCCTGAGAAATCCTTCTAGGTTTGTGAAGTAACTAATGGTGACAGCTATTGCTTTGTCCAACCAATGGGAGCACAGGACAGGCAGCCATGCCGACGGGCTTTTAAAATGCCTGAGGGCACATGGACTCTAACAGAGACATACCAAACCACAGACACACGTTAGAGTTTGACCGATATATCAGCTCAATACTGTCCTTTTATTATAAAGGAATCCGGTCTAGTCTGTTATGATGATATGATGCAGTTTGATTGATTACATATTTATTGTAGAATTGATCAACACTACACTGTCTATGGGAAGGGCTTAACCTGAATTGATTATATTGCAACATTTTTATCAAATTCCACACAACTATGCATGATTATTTTTATTATTATGGATTTCAAAGGAGAGTTTAAGTGTCTAGTGGTCTGAATGCTGTTTCAGAGGCTTTTCTGCTCTGCTAAGAATACAATTATGGGGGAAACACTGAATAGGCCTTTTGCCGAAGTGTTCTTAATACCTTAGCAACCATACCCAAGGCCAAGATCACTGACAAGTTAGCGCAAGGTATTTTTTGTGCTGTGGTGTGCTTTTATTAATTGCTTTCGCAATACGCAAATGACCAAAAGGGGTGGGAGTAAAGGGAAAAGGTTAACGCTAATAACGACCCCGTATTTCCCGTTTATGAATGAGAAAACACCCTAGCATGCTGGTATCTGCCCCAAACTCATCATCGTCAAGATCATTCCTGACATGAGTGTAAAATAAAGACACCAACATGAATCTGTCTTAGAGCTAGCTAAAAGAGCACCACAGGCAGAGAAGTCAAAGGTCACGGTGATGTGAAAGCCCATCCCTCATTCCATTAGACATTCCTATGAACAAGCAACTGGTACAGTACTGAAAGGAACAAACATATATTTTACCAGAATTTTTGTCCGGAAGTCGGTTTATCCTCCAAACCACAGCTTTGAAGGCTTGCTCGTATTTAGCCGTCCCCAGCGTGACCCTCATGGCTGGTTCTGCCCCTGAGGTGGTTGCTGTGCCGAAGCTGGCGCCCTTATTAAATAGGGCCTTGAGTGATTTCTCCCCCATCGGCCCTTCCCGACGGAAATTCTTCACCCAGATCTCAGGAATGGGATACCGCACCTGGGAATTTCCAACACAAGTCACTCTCAGCAATCACATTGCTACCAAGAATGTGACTGCATTAGGGATGTTCACAAAAAATGTATGGTTTGTTATGTATCATGTAGATTAACCTTAACAGCTTAAACAACTTTTTGAATTGCCTCATCCCAGCCGGTTAGCCCAACTGCGCAAATGACCATGAAACCGAAGTGTAGGGCTAATTGCAAAAAAGCATTACTCCGGAGCACTTGGACATACTGATCTTTCTAAATAAAAAAATTTAGGAAACAGGCCTATAACAGTTAACCCCACCCGATTTGGTCCACAATATGCCTTTTTAATTTCCGTTGGGAGTTTGGAAACGTTATTTCGGACTAGTCGGACTAATATGGGAATATGAGAATGCGAGATGAGAATGCGGCAGGAATTTGCGAGCCGTAACTCCATTGCCTACATAGACCAGTAATGTAGCCTTGGGGGGAGGGGTGGGAACATTGATATTTGATCATTAACTTCAGTGCAAATCAATCAAGTTTTTTTTAAAATGTGCATCCCTAGACTGCATGATTTGCTGTGACCAGGGTTTCCACTGTAGCCCTGATGTCAAATTCCTTTACCTTTCCATAGCAAAGTCTGAGCACTTCCATGACCTAAAAAGGTTTTTCAGTCTGGTCTCTGCTCAAGCTGGGCTCAAAACCACCATCTAATCAAATTAATGTGTGAAACAAGTTGGATATTCCTATAAATGTAAAATTCCCTGATATTCCCTGACTTCCCCAGACAACTAATCATATTCCCTGACTTTCTGTCTGGAATACACACCTCAAAATGCCATATAACAGAAATTCCATGATCAGCGGGAACCCTGTGTAATGTTAAAGCAAAGTTTATAACAGTGTCAACTGTTGAAAGATAAACAATTGGGAGCCTTTCGAAAATACAGTATAGTCACAAAGTTTTTTTTTTTAGATGAGATTTAACTTAAATCTTTTCTAAAGACCCAAAGCCATTAACAGAAAGAATAAAGACTGAGTGCTGCTGCAACCCAAGAATGTCCAGATCATTTCTTACCGCCACGTTCTCACAGGGGATCAGGTTCAGTACATCTCGGTTGGACGAGAAGCCTCGCGACATGAGTAGCCAGGACTGGATAGTGACCTCTGCACCTTTGATGCAAGCTACCGTGCGGAGCGTGAAGGGGAGGGTCTTCTCAGCAAAAGCCGTGCGGAAACGTAGCAGCTCGAAGCGTCGGCAAGGTGGCGGTGTGAACGTAACGATACCGGATGAGAGGAACTCCAGCTCGTCCGCGTGCTCGTCATGAAGTTTAAGGTCGTGGAATCGGATCCAGCGAGTGGTGGTGTTAGGAACGATGTCATGCCTGGAAACCACTTCTTTCCCTTTGAGCTGGAAGAGTTAAAAGTAAGTCATTACAACAGACATTAATGGTTTAATAAACATGTTTAGCTTGTTATAGACTTCATGAGATTCTTCCAACTAGCAAT
This sequence comes from Centroberyx affinis, assembly GCF_046629955.1. NCBI lineage: Eukaryota > Metazoa > Chordata > Actinopteri > Beryciformes > Berycidae > Centroberyx > Centroberyx affinis. The sequence continues at coordinate 42,626 of NW_027282125.1, read as the reverse complement.
GCAATGAACCCTTGCATCAGCTATCAATAAATTGCACACAGGGTCCAAAATTAACACCCACAGAGCGCCAAATTATGGTTAAATTTGTCTTTGGTGGATAAATCAATAAGGATCATCCACCACACTGGCTGGTAACTTTTTGAGATGGAATATTTAACAGTACTGTGTAAATAATGCAAAACCAACAGTGCAATCCAACTGTATATCTTCTACTCCTCTCTAGGGGTGGGGGATAATCAATTCTTAAGATGCATCACAATTTATTCCTTAACAGCTCTACATCTATGCAGATAACTCAATAATCACATTTTTAAAACTTAATCACAACATTATGTCTGCCCCTTTCATTTTTTAAGACTGGGCTGTATAACCTGACGGCTAAACCAATTGGATGGTCCTATGTGAACAGACGTAATACACATGCGTCTGCTGTGAGAGATCACTGAACAACTAGTGTGGAGGGAAATCTGTAAACAAACCAGTAAATGAAATTAGTTTTCACATGAACCGGGGCGTGTGCAGATAAATCAGGATATGTGGGAATTTTTGGTGAGCTATTTGTACATTTACCACATCACTGGTAAATGTACAAACTGACCGGTCCATGTATATTACATGTACCACACTTTGGCAATAATACAAATTGATACCACAACATTGGATAATGTACAAATTGACAGGTACTTGGCACATTGACATTTTTTCTGTGACATACATTTTTTGGCCTAGTAAAAAAATATTCTTTTCATTTTTTGTAGACAGTGTAGAAAAACCTTTGGCATCTTACCTGGACATCATTCAGTCCAAGTTGGCATCTGGGGAATCCTGAGAGGAAAGCGAGCACATGGACTCGTGTGATCACCAACTGCTTCAAAATCCTCCCATCTCCCTCTGCAACAGTTCCATAAAACTCATCCCTCACCTCCACTTGGACTTCCTCCTCTGAGGGTCCACCCCCTGTTGGTGTGATTGGCCCAGCTGACCCTGATACTGCAGCATTAGCTGGCAAATGCCTTAGCAGCTCAACCAAAGAGTATCTGAAGCTCAGGTAATCATGGTAACTTGTGGTGGCAAGCTTGACCAGCTGCTCTCGAATTGGCTGGTGCATGATGGGTGACTTGGGTTGGATACGACGCTTCTCGCGGTATTGGACCAGGTCCACACTGATGGTGTGGACCCTGCTGGTCTCCTCATAGGTCTGGAGCCTGTGCTCAGAGACTTCATGTTGGGGATCCAGTTGGAGGGTCCGGAAGGGCTTGTCCAACCCCTGTTCATAGAAAAGCTGCAGGAGGCCCTCATCGGACAACCGAACATAGATGGGCCCCCAGTGACGCGATGACATGATGTTCTTCTTCTCTGGGATGCGGAGGAGCATTGGCCAGCCCTTCTGAGCAGTCATGTGATTGGGTTGGTAGGGGCTTTCGAGCATCTCTGGTCCCTCCTCTCCCTCCACCTCATCTTCATCCAAAGTGTCATCTGAAAGGGTTAGACTCCCTGGGTCATCTGGATCCGAGATCTGGAGGTTCTTCAGCTGTTTCAATTCCAGTCTGTTATTCTGAGGATTGTCGTGGATGACTGCCCCAGCCTCACCTCCTTTCTCTACCTCATCAGAGTGCTGAAGCTTAGAGAAGAGCAAATCAGGCTCCTGCTTGACTTGGGAATCTTGTATTTGGGGAATAAGCAAGCTGAAAGGAGAACTCTCCTGGTGACAACCATTAGTTTGGACCCATGACTTCACTTCCTGTCTACTATCAAAATAAGAGCTGAAGGGGTTAATTAGGGAGGGTTTAATGTCACTGAAGTCCTCATCAAAGAATGGGTTCTTCTTTGAGTAGGGGTTGCTGTTGTGAACCAGCGGTTCAAGCTTGTTTTCTGGAGAGCCATCTGGAATGAGTTCTAAGAGATGACACTCAAAGCTGCCATTTTGGGTTTTACTCTGGTTCCAAGTGGGAGGGCCAACTAAGTTGCTGTTGGTGTCTTGGAAGTGGCTGACATTGTCCAGTTTTATGCGGGATGGCTGTCCCGGAGGAGGGATGGGGGCTGTGGGTTTCTCGTCTTCATCAAAGGTTACCCAGGTGGTGAAGCGGCTGACAGGGATAGTTTCTGGCTGGCTGATGGTCCGCTTGGTGCTGGAGATCCAGTTGATGGAGTCCATGTCTACGCGTTCATCCTCTGGGAAGACCAATGAGTCTGCCAAGACAAGAGGCACATCATTATAGGGTGCGGTCCAGCAATGACATTTTTTTGTCGGCATGGTTCGTTGGCTGCAGTCCCACTATGTAACTGTACTGTAATGGTTTTTGAATGTGGTTTTGGATTGATGCCGTGTGTGTTTTGTAATGAGATAATCTTCACAAATCAACACTGCTTTTATGAGTTTTAAAGCATAAATGTAATCAATATTAGTAAAAGCTAATGCTAGGCTAACCTGTGAAAAAATGAACTACAACAGAGGTCGCACTTGTTCAGTGTCACAGCTAATGGCTTAGTTACACTAGCTAATTTAAAAACCTTCAATTAAAAAAACATACAATTAGAAGAAACACACAAATTGGTAAATGGAAAATTTATGCACATTTATATATTAAAGGGTACAATGGAATATCATTCAATTGAAAAGAGCAGGAGTACTAGAGCTTAGAAGCTTTAAGCCGGCCTATTCAGCATAATAAGGAGATGATGTTGCGACAAACCCACTGTCGTTCAATTTCTAAGACAATTAGCAACTTACTTTACTATAGCACATAAAAACTTCAAAATTCACAAATAGGATGTTTAATCATTTACTTTATCTCACAGAATGAAACATGAAACTATCTTAAGCTTGTTTTAACCACAGACCTTATTTCAGGCTTTTAACCAAAGCCCCATTCAAATCATAATCACTTTTCAGCCGAGGGAACCCATGTCTCAAAAACACTAATTCACTTCTGGGTTTTCGTACTCAAAACTTTTCCACTTTCTTTTGATAGGGTTATTTAATCCATTTATTTATTTTCAGTTCATTCAGTTCCAAATTTGTGTTGCTGTGATGTGTTCCACCTCTGGTGCCTCTCAGTTCTCAAATTATAGTAAACAAATTGCTTTTAGGATATCATAATATCTGATCTAACAGAGGTTGAACTACGGCATTTTACTATGGGCCCAGATTATGGATGGACTGAGATGGGGCCGTATCCACAAACATTCTGAGAATCCTCTCAGAGAGCTCTTATCTAAGCCTAAAACTTCCTAGCAAGGAGTCCTAGCTTAGGAGTGATTTAGAAAAGTTCTCAGAGTGACTCTGAGCAAGGAATGGACAAGAACTTTTATCTTAGTGAGGAAGTGTGGTTGACCCCGTTGCTAGGTATGATGCTCTCTTTTGGACGCTGTCAGTGGTTGATCAAGAAAAATCAACACGCCTCTTTTTGTCATCCAGAATGAACACAAGGAATCACACAAGATAAAACACAATTTACTCGATATTAACGCGTGGTTTGCTTACACTATAAAAAAAAAATAGAGCTGATTGGACAAAATCTTTGAAAACCGTACGAACCGTACTTTTTAATACTTGTACGGTCCACAAAGGTTGACGCATTACGCCTTCATTTGGGTGGATGCAGTAATGTTATTATACTTTACTAATTTGATATTAAGATTTGGTGAAAATGGCGCAAGACTTAGTAGTATTAGTATTAGACTATATTGGCAAGCCTATATGAATAGGATTTTTGAACAAGAGTATATTGTCGATGATGCGGACATGTGTCCCCATCAGTGACCAGATAATACAGAGAAAACTCGCTATATCCATGGCTGCTGTCTTGTCGGCGAACAAGGTGCGCACGTCCAGTGGGAATTAAATAGGTTGTGTCACAATATGAGTCTGTGAAGGAGCTGTGATTGTGTGATTATTCTAATATCTGGTTGCATAGACCTAAATCACTGCTGCACTGTTTGCCTGTCGCTAAATAACTTAACATTGTGATAACTAATAATAATAATAATAGCATTAATGTGTCTTTTCTGTGTCTTTCAGCCATTTTCTCCTCTCCTTAAGAAACTCCTAAGCCTCTTAAAAGTCCTCCTCTCTACTCTTAACAGTTTCAATAGCTTTTATATTTACTAGGATTTAGACTTACTTTTAAGGGGAAATTCTTAGAAAACATCATCACTCTAAGAATTTTCTTAAAATTTCACTGCTAGGACCAACTCTTAGTACTAGGAAGCTTTGTGGATACAGCCTCAGATGTCAGATGGCATTCAGACAAAGCTACTGGAACACACGCACACAGACCTGAGGTAAGAAATAGTGTTATAACACATATATTCAAATATAATTTCTAAATTAGAAAACACACACACAAAGGCTGATGATAGCCATGTATCCTGGATTTGATATGCTCATTAGGATTGCCTACAGAACATACAATCAGGCTCTATTTCCACTGTCTCAATGGCCAAGTAAGTTTGTGGCCTTCAAACAATTCTACCCAGAGTTGACTATTCCAGAATCTCCATTCACCAAAAGAGCTGGAATATCACATGGCAATTCAAATATCACCAAGATTCACAAAGTGCTTTGGACATTAATTTGCAGCATAGAGATTTCAAAATAGGTGGCTTCTCTTTGGTTAATAAATTGATGCTATAATGAATGAGGAAAGACAAATGGTTAACCATGGTTTAACACAGTTAAACAACTTGAAATTTAAGAAAATGTTATATTAAAGTTTTGGCCAGAGAATGGACTACAAATTTAAACTGCTAGAATAAGCCAAAGACAGTGGCAGACAATGATAATGGTGCACTGTTTTGTGCTGGATTTCAAGTTAAGATATTTCTGACTTGACCTGACAAGCCTGGCTGGGTTGTTCTTTATCTAGCTTGTACATAGCAAAATTATAAAATAGCAGAGGGCTTGCCAAGTGAGCAAGGGTGTTCTCTTGTTTTCCACTGGCTTATGGGAAAACAACAAGCCAAATTTATGAAACCAAGGCAGGTCAAAGCAGAATGGCTGTTACCAGGGATGTAATCATTATGCTGCTAAACCAGTGCCTCACTACTACTACTGTGGTGCCTGGCTTGACAAGTCTACTCATGTTAAACCCTAGATTGAGGAGAATGGAAATTTACAGCAGTAACTAGCCTGCCAAATGGTAGAGCTTATCAGAAAAATGAGTCAAGTCTGACTAACTGGCCACTCAGATGCATATCAAACCATACTCAAACATACTTGTATGTACATGCATTCACACCCTTAGCACACCATGATTTGGAGGAATGGGAAGGTTGATTGGCAGAGGAGGTTTCAAGGGATAATTAAAAATTCTGACTCTAGGAAGCTGAAGCAAGTGTTAAGTACCAGGTTATCTGGTTATTTCTCACCAAGACAATGAAGAGCAATAACATATATGAGGAGGAGAAAAAATGTTGAGACAATCCTGTCACCTCACTTTCCTTTTTCAGTTCTCTTTTTCCCCACACCTCAGACATTTCCAGTTAATGTGAAACTATTAGATACACCAAGGCTTTCCTTGTGCAAACAGGTTTAACTCTAAACACACCTCCTGCCCTTGCCCTGCCCTGTCAAACAAAAACACCTAACCACAAAAAAATGTGTACATATCCATGCTATCCGTGCACACAACCACACACACCAAGGCCAAAAGACAACGATAAAGAATAGAACAGAAGGAAATTCACTGGAAGATGCAAAGAAGCAAGGTGGGAGTGTGTGAATGTGTTTTATTCCAGGCTCATGTGCAAAGCTCTGTATTGGATAAAAAGGGTAGAAGTCCCTCCTCCATCAGGTTGGTAGCAATGGCAAGTCTCATAAACCACTCCGCATAGCCAGAGGGATTAAGGGCTTGTCCAAGCTTGTAGACGACCCACATGTCTTATTTTTTCCCACCTCTTTTCAATTCAATATCTTTTTCCCACTAAACCGTTTTGTCTCATCCCTTCTTCTCCCATTTCCCATAACTCTTTGCCAACTGTCTCTGTTCTTACCTTCTTCTGTACGCTTTTTCCTCTTGTTTCACTTCTCCAACACCCCTCTCTCTTCGTCTGCTGAACAATCTGTCAACCTTTTAATCTTCCTGCCCTTTAATCTGCCCCTCAGCGCCTGCCTGTCTGTCTGATAGCTGATCTATCTGCATGTTGCCTCTTGCAACCCCTGCCTCTTTTTGCTCTGAATTCTACCTGCATAAGGACTTCATGTTGTTCAATCTGATGCTTCCTCTTCTTTCTCTCCTCTCCCCAGCATCTGTCGGGTAAAAGCCCACTAGAAAAGATTTTACCACAATTGATGATTCCCACACAATTTAAAAAAAAATTGGCTGTAAAGTGTGGCTTGAAAGGCAAAATGTGTGCTTATTTCAAGAAGCATACTAATACTTAAAGAGTAACTTAACACCAAACCCAAATCTATGTAAATCCTTGCATTTAAAGGTAACTAGAACAGATCCTATACAGGCCCACAGTGAATGTTCAATTAAAGGTCCCATATTGTGGACGGGATTTCCCTTGCCTCTTTGATTATAAAGGAGTTGGATGGGCTATCTGAACATGGTGAAAGTATCAAAACGCACAGTTGCCAACTAAATCCACACAATCCATATTAGAAACCCAAGCCCCTAAATGAACTGTTTGGACTTCCATAAGTTTAATGATACACTAACATGGAGTTGTTGAAAAATTTCTGACACGTTTCAAACGAAGACCAGACCAAGACCCATACCTGTTTGATGCTCATTGTTGCTTCCCAAAGTTTCCTCCGTAAACTCCGCCCAGCCGACCCTCCCTGTACCAACACGGCAGTTGGTAGCCGTTGTCATGGTCAGTGTGTGTGTGTATCTTTCTTCACCAGTGGATTCCTGTCATTTCTGGAGCTGTGGAGGAGACAAAAGAAAACATACGCTCTTCTAAAACAAGGCAACAGTAAACATGTTTTCCCCCCACAAATGATGCGGTCCCTCTCTGGGCCAATCAGTACCAAATGGCTTGTGGTATTTAAGTAATTGGTTAGTGGAATTAGGTCGTTTACTTGATAACCGTGTGACAATGCATTGAATTGAGCTCAACACAAGCGCTGTCGGCCTGTCAAAGATATGCGGTTGTTTTTTAACAGACAAAATAGCTTAATTCAAATGCTTGATGAATCCAACACTTATCAGAAAAACAATTAACTTACATCTCTCTTCTTCTCTTATTTAGAACACAACCTATGAACAAGTGTTGTCATTTGTTAGGAGCACTTGGTTTGAAGCAACGTATGTCCCTAATGAACAGAATCGTCATTTAGGAATGAGATCGCACAGAGGTATGAATTTTCATTCCATTGATCGTGCAGCCCTAGAGCTAGCTAATGAATATTTGTCATTGACATTCATAGAGTACGTTCATAAGGTTTCCAAATATTCCTTCATGGGACACTTGGTAAAAACTATCTCTTCATTGTCATTCCTGGAGGCTAGATCCAGCGTTACTCTCCGATGCTAGTTTTTGTGAGTTTGTATCCCAATCAAACGATTTCTTTCTGGAAACCAATAAGACCCCCGACATATCCCCGTCCCTCCTTTGGGAAACCTTTAAAGCTTTTCTCAGGGGGAAGATCATTTCTTATATGGCACACGCTAACAAATGTCAAAAGCAGCGTCAGGAGGAATCAGTAGACCTAATAGCAGACCAATTGCTGTCAGTTTCACCTGTATCTTAACATATATATATATATATATTAATATATAATTTATGGTAATTATATCAGGTTTACATTGTCATGTCCACTGTGCCATAAATAGTATACATCTAAATTAAATGTTGTGTGGAGTATTGTAGTCTTGTATTGTATTGTCCTGTTGTACTGTGGTCCAGAAGTATCGAAATTTAGTTCATCTATACACTGTGCACTGTATATGGTTGAATGACAATAAATCTGCTTGCCTTGACAAACTACCAAGTAGGAAATTTGTTTTTCCGACGTATACGCTAGAGCGCATGTGAACCACCATTCCTGCAGCATGCACCATTCCTCTCTGTCGCACTCAGAAACACACACAATGACCCAGATTTTGCTCCCCTCCCGCTCCCCTCCCTCTCTCTTGAGGATTCTTTCTCTCCGTCCCCTTGGTTGGACTAACACACCCTCATTTATGACTGACTGCTTGTTGTTGGCCTGAGCAGGCCGATGTTCGGTTTCAGTTACACCCACATAACACTTAGTTGTTATTTCTACAGAGCCTAGGAGCGGCCGCCTCTTGCTTCATGGTAACAAATCATTAGAAGGAATACTTCACCCACAAATGAAAATGGAATCATTATCTACTCACCCCTACATCAGTCAAAACTCCATTGAAGTTCATAGGACCACCGCACACACTGGTTGCGAGCAGACCCTACAGTAGGAAGTGAAGTCCTCCACCAGAGCACTGTAGGGCACGTGACCAGAGCATTGTCAGTGAGGAAAATAGGAGATAATAAGGTCAGTGGGCTTTTGGACCCACAGTGCAATTGTTTGGCTACAAAACACTTGGATTATGCTGCACAAGCTGACATGGGCGTAAGTAGGCCTAGTTAATGACCAAATTTGAATTTTGGGGTGAACTATTCTTTTGATACTGATATAAAACATGCACTTGGGCTGCATATAAAGTGTGCAATTAAGGATGTAACAAAAGTTGGTGACACGAAATTTCACGATACAAAAACGATACAAAAACTTTGACGATATGCAACAAGGAAAAATCTTCGCAATTTCAGCTGCAGTCTAATAAGAAATGCCATTCAGCATGGTCTTCTGCATTGTTTGAACATTGTTTTAAAACACACAAGAGTTTTAGCTCGGTGGGCCCAGCTGAACTCACTGTTGTGTAGACATAGTAGGATATAACATGGACACAGGAACAAAGTGAAACTGAGGACACGCCCATCAAGTTTTAGCCTAAGTCTGCACACACACTGCACCATGAACAACCACATCACAATGAAAAACTCTTTGTACTACTTTTCTAGTGAGACAATTCCCTGGTTGTGCAGATGTACAGTACATTTTACTTCAGTCATAACTGTCATTTGCTCAAAATATTGTAATATTATCAAACCGCGAACCCAGTACCGTGTATCAATCCCAACTGTGGGCAGAATGTATTGTTACATCCGTAGTGAGAACAGATATAAAATCTGTGTATGTAATAAGTTAAAATGTAGAGCTGTTTCTGAGACATGGTGATGGACAGCTCTACGTGTTGGTGCAAATTCTTCACGTCAAAAACATCCCTCCAGTCTGCATGATGGTAGAGCCCATCAACTATCAATATCCTTGTCAATGGTTTCTCATTTACATTTTTTCCAATTACGTCGTATCAAATTAGAAAAGCTGAATGAAAATGTCAGCACTTGAAGTGCAAAATGTTTGTCAATACAGGAATTAGCCTATGTGATAAACAGCAATTGAAACACATTTCTTGAATAGCCTAAATAATGATGTCGGCTTGGCAAATGGTTCAATCTCATTGTGCAACAGTAGAAAGGTGGATTTGGATTTTCTGAAATCTTGTTCTGTAAAATATCTGTCCACCACGACCTACAGAGATGTGTTGCTTCTAAATATAAGTCTCAATCGTGATTGTATGACCATTAGTTGGAACATTAGAATATCACCAAGTTAATTAATTTGTTTTCATCTTCAGATGGACCTTTAAAGTATTACAAGCAGTGGTGGCATCCCAGTGTTTCCCACCAGTCTAGAGTTGGACAGGAGACGCTCAGCCTATTCCAGTTGTTACCATCTAAAATGTATCAGTTTAGAAAATCTATTTACCATGAGCCCTCCTACAACTGTAGTGGTTTCAGCAAAAAGACCTACTGGAAATAACTGCACTTTTTACCTGAAATGGGGGTATCATTACAAAGAGTGGTGAATAATAGGGATGGAGTACTTTACCCAAACTGGGTTGCTTTCAATTCAGCAGTTTGTGCAAATGTCAACTATACTGTGTCAATTTGGTGTGGTTTTACACTGGTCTGTTTGGTCAAATCCAGTCACTTTGAGAGCAGTCTTGTAATTTTCCTTCAGGAAGTGGACAATAAATTATAATTACTGTCATTGTACTTCTGTTAGTCTTTACTTTGTAACAGTCATGGCAACAAATGTCTTACTAAACATTTGCAAATGTTTAATGAATGTTATTTGCTGCAACTTTATCATCAAATTATTTGTTCATCATTTCACATGCTCCCTAGGAGGTTACATGTACACTACATTAGGTACTGTTTTACAAATTAGCAAAAGTATTTTTGACTTATAAATCAAATACAAAGATTTAACTAAAGTCATTACTAATGATGTACTAATTTGTTATAAATTATTAAACCTGCACTAAGCGATTTCAGACCCTATAACCAATCCTGAAACTAACGTGTGCTATGTGGAGATTTCTGTGTTTCACCTCTTCTCTAAAGCTTGTCAAAACACAGACCGACCTAGCTTGTCTCCTCCCTTTCTGTTGAACAGCGGCACTCTCCTCCCCCCATCCCTGAAAAAAATTCTCACAATGGCGGAATCGATAAAGCGAGCGAGTAAACTTGTTCAAACACCCTGCAGATTGAGGATCATTTCCTCAATAACACCGACCCCCAACACATGTGGCACGGTATTCAGACCATCACTGACTTCAAGAGCAAGAACACCTGCTCAGCACCTCCCTCCCTGACAAGCTTAACAACTTCTACCCTCGCTTTGACAACGATTACAGGGAGCCAGCCACCAAGGCCCTGCTATCCCCAGACGTGCTCACACTGTCCAGGGTTTCCCATACATAGACAACTTTGTGGCGGCCCGCCACAATGTCTGCACTGACCACCACAATGTTTTTCCCACTATTTAACTGTAGCACTGCGTGTAGCGCATTGATTCACTCAGCCCCTAATTACTCCGCTCTCGCTCTCCCTCGCTCTGTCTCTCACCGGACCCGTCTGTTAATAAGTCTATTTAATATTACAAAAATATTTTCAAAGAAGGAAAAACAGAGTAGATAATGTAACAGGCTAGTAATTTAACTATGTAATAAAGATACAGGTGAAACTGACAGCAGAGAGATGTAGCAGGGCAGAGGGTCAGAAAAGCAGATTTCTCTGTAAAAGGCCTCATTTCTATTCTTCTGTACCTTGTAGACAAAAGCAAGCAACAAACAGAACAGTGTAGCACTGTAGCACTGTTTCTATTTTTAAGTTATGTTATCTTTGACACAAAGTACTTGAAAGGGAGCACTTTTGATATATACAGGTTAGTTATTTGTTTGACAAATGGAACTATTTAAAATTGAATACATTAGATAATTTTCAGTCATCCAGGTAATGGGATCCTTTATTGATAATAGCCTATATATAGGCAATATAAGAGAATACAAGAATAAAAAGGTAAATGATATTTGTTTGACAAATGGAACTATCTTACCCCCCCCCACCCCCCGCCGCCAACCAACCTACCACCACCAATAGATTTCAATTCTGTGGTAAACACTGCTGTCTACTTATGACATAAGCTCTACACAGAGATCTACACAGAGTGACAACATTAAATTAATCGCCAACTATTTTGATAATCGATTAATCGGTTTGAGTAATTTTTTTAAAGAAAAACAAGTCAAAATTCTCTGATTCCAGCTTCTTAAATGTGAATATTTTCTGGTTTCTTTCCTCCTCTATGACAGTAAACTGAATATCTTTGGGTTGTGGACAAAACAAGACATTTGAGGACGTCATCTTGGGCTTTGGGAAACACCGATCCACATTTTTCACCAATTTCTGACATTTTATAGACCAAACAACTAATCGATTAATCGAGAAAATAATCGACAGATTAATCGACAATGAAAATAATCGTTAGTTGCAGCCCTACTGCCGATGGTCCCTACATGCCTCAAAACAACAACCATCGTTCCTGTGCTGAAACAACCTACAATGGCATGTGTAAATGACTATCGCCCCATTGCACTCAACCCCATTATAATGAAGTGCTTTGAGAGACTGGTCCGGGCCCACATTAAAAACTCTGTCCACTGTGGCCACACTCAACCAACACCACCGCTCAAACAGCAGTTACCCAGCTGAACACTGCCATCCACTAACTCTGCCCCTACACACACACACACACACACACACGCACCACACACACACATAACTCACCCATACTTCACTCACAGCTGTTTTGCACTACTGTTTTTTAAATAACGTGCCTCCTCATGTCAGATTTTTACTTTGTAGGCTTTATTGTATTTTTTTTAATTTTAAATATTTATAAGACACAATATATTGCTGCCCAGGGTATTTTATTTTATTAGATCCTTTTACATTGCCAGTTGATATACGGTAGGTCCCAGTCCACTTTTCGTTGTATGTGTACTCTATAATGACAATAAATTTGAATTGAACTGAATAGAATTGAGAGAGACAGAGAAAGAGAGAGCGAGATAGAGCACTGAGAAATGGGTTGTTCTGTCCAAACCACAGGGCCAACATTGACTCCAGGGCCAAGCTACACACACCCCAGACGTCTGACAGTGAATGCCCAGCGATGAGACATGCTCTGTGTGTGTGTGTGTGTGTGTAAAAGAAGATTAAGATGCTTTAATTTGGATGTAACTAACATTTAAGTTACTTTATTATGAATGTGTATCACAAATATTAAATCAGTTTGCAAAAATGACAATTTTCCAAAAATGTGAGTTGCCCTTGAGCAAGGGCAACTGCTCCACTGGAGCTCGGTGCCCACCAGCAGAATACTGTGGTTGTACTAGGCAGCTCTCAACTGTCAACAGTATAAGACTGTACAACCTTTCCTGGATAAATAAACGTTAAAAAGTAGACTACTATCGATGTTTTCTTGAGTCACGAAATGCGCAGTCTATTCACTTTACTCATGGTTATACGAGTGGCCCAAAGACTGTATCCTCCAGGCTCCCAGGCTCCAGGGAACCTGTTGAGTGACAGCCTCGACACGTCCCGCTTCCTTGTATGGACAGACCGCAACAGAGCCCGTTTAAAAATCTGTCAATTCAATGCGCCCGTGCTTACTGACAAACACAAATACATGTAAAACACAAACGAAGACATTTTCTGTATCATTAGGCTCCACTGGAAAATTCGGCGTAAGTATAATCCTCCAAGCAGCACTTACTTCAATTAAATTCCAACGTTACGAATTGTTTCACCTGTTCGGAACATCATCTTACACCAAAACAACTTTAACCATACTGAGTCTGGTCCAATCCTAAAAGTAGATATTTGATTGAAATCAAGTGGTGTTCGGTGGGTTATCTCTATGCCGAATTTACTAATGTATCCTTATCATTCGTAAAACGTCTAAAGTCATGTTCTACGAGGTATGTAAGTCTGACGTTAAGGAAGGAATCTCGAAATTTCAAGATTTTTGAACGGACTTTGGTACATCGTTTTTTCCACAGAGAACAGGACATGTCGGGGCTACAATTACACCTAGTAGTTTGCTGAGCTGTCTGAAATCATTGCAGTCAAAACAGAATGTCGCCTAACTCTGAAAACCGACGGGACATACAGACCATGAACATTTAGCAACGTAAAAAATAAAAAGTAATGTTTACGTACCGACTCAATGTAGCTCTATATTCCTGCCAACCACAGTGTAAGAATGAGGGAAGACCCGCCCGACCGGCCCATAACGCAGGACTGAACAAGCAACCACGAGTTGTTGTTATGGATTGTGATTGGTCAGAGTTGAGCTCTAGATTTGCATACAGTGAAACTTGGGTTGAACAGGCTGATTATCAAATCCAAGAATAAATCGAAATTTGTGTGGAGAGCGTTCTTTCCGGGAGAGCTAACTTCTCAAGGAAACAAGCACAGAGAACGCATCTTTGCTGTTTGAGTATTTAACGTTGCAACGCCAACATAACAGGTGCAGGTGTTTATTTCCCTATCAGTATATTGCACGCTCTGTACACGATAGTTTGGATCGAGTGGCAGTGTGTCCCACGTGTTGCTTGGATTAAAAAAAATACCTTAAATACAAAATATGACTTAAAGAGTTTTTGTGTATGATCAGATAGTGTTTAGTGATAAACAAATGCATTGATTACATGATTTGTGTGTTTTTCTATTTTGTTTTATCATGTAGTAGCTGTACTCTGTACCTTTAAAACAGCTCGTCCGGCTAAATATAATAAATAAATATATCTCCCTGCTAAAAAACAAACAAACAAAAAAAAACAGCTTAGTCCAGTTTATGATGGTCATGCTGTCTGATGTTTGGAGCAGCCCAGTGGTGTAGTTGGGAAGTTACCGGACATCAGTTACGACAGCCATATAAATGAATCCAAGTTACTGAAAATTAGTAATTAGTTACAGTTACTTCCCTCAAAAAGTAATTGAATTACTTTACCAATTACTGCATAATAAAAGTAATTAGTTACTAGGGAAAGTAACTTAGTGTTGCTGTGGCACAGTGTGGGACAAGACAACTGTCAAATTTTATCTATCATTGTACCTGCATGGGATACTTGAACATTCCCTTATTGGGGAGGCTTATACTCAAGGTCATTGAGTGGTATTAGCCTATATTTGCGTTGTTATTTACACACACACACACACACACACACATACACATATCTTCTCGTTATAGCACAGGCTACAATTCTCAGTCCAGTGTGTATTTGTTATTACAGGGTGCAGCGACCATTTAGGTGAGCATACACTGTGGAGTGACACACACACACACACATACATCTTTTCTGACATTGCAATAACATTTGCAAGAAAGTTTCCCAGGGCAGTTATTGTGAACATGACAAACAAGGTCACCATTTTAGGCGCTGACTATCGTGTTGGAATGTTGTTGCCTTTTGGATCGACAGGAGGATTGCCTGACTTTGGAGAAATACTCCAAATAATCATTGTGCATGAAAGCCCTGTCTTTGTTCTGAAGTTGCTAAGTGGGTGGTACCATGAGCACCTGAGGAGCTTCAAAGTAGAGCCCACAGGAGAGACTGAAATCCTTCAGCATTCGGAAATGAAAGAGGCATACCCCCTGGCTGCATGTAATAGAGCAGATGGTCGAATGGTGTCCCTGAAACACTTTATTTGCACATCAGAGTAGGTATTACACTTCAGTCGAATTATTCTGTTATCGTGCCATATCAATCATGTGTGCGTATTGCAAGTAAACTTAGCAAATTTTAACAAACTGTCTCAGTCTCTGAGAAGCTACCGACCGACGCAGCCCCAGCCAAAAATGTGAAAAGGCCAAAGAAAGCAGATGTAAATTATTGCCCTCCACATCTTGTTGGAGAAAATCAGGACACGTTGGAGAAGGAGAGGCTTGAGTTAGTCGATGAAATGAAGAAGAACAACGCAAAGATAATCGGAGAAAAAATGTGCAAAACCTTTTCAGGTCGAAGAGTGGAGGTGGTGACCCTCAGCCCAGCTGTCAGTGTCTTCAAAGAGATGTGGCCTGCATTATTCAGTGAGGCTCAAGTAAGAATGTTTCTTTATATTTATTTTTTACCACCAAGAACTCTTGTTCATCTCGGCCTTTTAGAATTGGTGACTATCATTGAGAAAGTTGTCGTATTATGTTGTCCCTTTACTCATTTACTAGCTCAAAGAAGAGTTCTGACGTATAACAATTTCCCTGGAAGAGACGTTCATGCTGAAGCTTGATGGGTACACGTCACGCCTTCTGCAGCTGATGCATGCCAAAGGAGGAGCCAGGTATGTTATTAAATGATTGATCAACTCAAGGTATTCACATGGTTACACATAGGATTGCCCTGACACCATTGTTTCACTGTGATTCAGCCAATCAGCTGATCCAATACCTAACCTTTGATAAATAGGGAGAGTATTACTGTACACTTTTTCGTGCCGTTTTGTTTATTATAAGAAGGTTTAAAACACACATTATGTTTGTTATCTTGTTAGGTCTTACATTTTAAGAATTATATGTGTGAACATTAATTATGCTTAACATTAACTGTCAAATGGGGGGGTGGGGGGTTCCGTTTTTTGTTATTGGAGTATAGCACGGTCCACCTTTTTAAAAAGACGCATATCGACAGAACTGTAGAATGCCAACATGCTAGCAATGTATAAACGTGTTACTGCTACAAACGGTTCAGAATTATGGAAGCCCATTTCCGCCAGTAAAAGAAAAAAATAAGATGAAAGCTTAGCCTTGATAATAAAAAATATCCCCATGGTAAGTCATAATTATGAGATGAAAAGTCATAATTATGAGATAAAAAGTAAAAATTATGAGATAAAAATAAAAATCATGAAATAAAAAGTCATAATTATGAGATAGTCATAATTAAGAGATAATTAAGCGATAAAAACTTTTTATCTCTTAATTTTGACTTTTTATCTCATAATTTTGACTTAACACAAGCATTTTTTGTATTATCAAGGCTAAGTTTTCATCTTTTTTTTTCTTTTACTGGCGGAAATGGGCTTCCATCCAGAATATCTACATTTTAGTTGTGGAAAATGTATTGCATGTGTTGTTGACATTGACATGTGTTTGAATGGAAACTGTATCCATGTCTTGTCCCTTCTCCAGGACTCAGACTCAGAAAAGTACATACAAGGTCATAGTACAATATTTATTTTGAAATTTAGCTTTCATCATATTGTGCTGATAACTGCTAGGCAACTTTCTTCTACAACACACACTTTTCAAGTACAGAGCCAATAGCCCTATAGTGTATCATTGCCTCAATCTTATTGTTTTTACAATGGTTTTCATATGTGCAATTTAAATGCTGTGATAAAATAAAATTAGCACTGCATCTTCCTGCTCAAGTAACAAGTGCTCAAGTATTTTAACCAGTAAAAACCTCACACTATAAAATGTGGCATGGACGTTTTAATTTCAGGGGAAAGAAGCAGGTGAGCAGGGGAAAAAGGCCACAGAAAAATTGAAACACCCTCCCAGCAAGCCAAATTACGTCATGATAACGTTGTGATGAAGTCTTTCAGTGACGCCCAGGACTAGGCCAGATCACAGCCGATATGGGGATGATTTAGACGTCATCACCAGGACGTCATCTCGACGACTTTTTAGTGACCTAAAACAGCCTGTTCTACGGCCGGTTAGGGTCATTAAAAAGTCGTCGAGATGACGTCCTGGTGACAACGTCCTGGAAATGACGTCTAAATCATCCCCATATCGGCTGTGATCTGGCCTAGTCCTGGACATCACTGAAAGACTTCATCACAACGTCATCATGACGTAATCTGCTTGGTGCCTTGCTCCCTTTTACTAATTTGCCTTGCTAGATTAATTTATACATTACTTTAAATCCAGAGCGAGACTGAGGTGGAAAAAGTGCACTATTAACTTTGGCATTTTGCAAAAACTGGCACTGTCTAAAAATACAAGGGCAATAAATATGTGATCACAAATATAGACAACTTCTCTTCTAAAATGCTCATCTACATACTAATGTTTAACTCAGTCATTTTGCAGTACAACAGTAGATTGTGAAAATATATATTTATTAAAATTTGAACAATTAACATGAATTTAACTTGAACACTTAACACATGGGGTCATGGTGATGGGGTATCTTAAGGTGTATTGTTGGCTGCACTCTTACTATACCCCCCACCACCAGACCTCCCAGGGGCATGTTTCAGATAGTCGCCAACTATGAGGGTGACACTGTGGTCAGTCGCCGACCTGTCCCACCGTTTCACCGCTTCTGTAATTGAAAATAATTAACATAGTCAGAACCTCAAAACCTAACTTTAAGCTCAAAATAAAACACATATCAATAACATTGTTGTAAGTACACGCTATTCTTCCACCTCGGTCTTAGTGGACCCAGCTGAAAGTTAACACTATAATTTAGCTCGAGCGAGCTCAGTCCCACACAGCGGGAGGCAAGGTGGATACTTTCAATGATGTGTAGCTGGCAGCAGCAGGGCTATGAGCCAGCTAACGCTAGCTACGTAGCCAACGAGCTAAAGGCAGCTTGCTTGCTAACGTTGTTAGACATGCGATCGATTTCAGTACAACACAGCTAGCTTGCTAGTCACTAGCCTTGCTAACGTGTTAGCTAGCAAGCTTCTTTGATTAAGTACATTACATATACACTTCCTTGCCATAGAGTTTTCGCATGATTCAACCGTTAATTTAATTAAAGTAAGGTAACGTTGCTTACTGAAAAGTACTCGCTCGTTTGCTGCAGGCTGGAGAAACTAGTGTTCGTTGTAGCCAGTGTTGCCAGATAGTTTGGCAAAAACCCGCCCAATGTTTTCCAAAAATCGCCAAAAAGCATAAAACCGCCCAAAACGTTACATTTCAATGCTTAAACTACTTCAAGACCTAAACTACCATTTTCCATTTACCATTCTCCAGTGCATTTTTAGCCCAAAAATGCAACCAAAAGCAGTTCAATTGACCCAATCTGGCAACACTCATAGCTTCTTCGCAGAAGGTGTGCAAGACGGAGCTACAACTTCAGGATTCCCCCCAAAAATGACATTGTATGATGCTTGCAACAGTGACTGAACAGTGCTTTGTGAATTGGTCACCTACCAGATATTCTGCTGCAGTGTTATCCTCGCAATTTAAGAATAGGCTTTATGAATTTTTACGCCTCTGCGAAATCAGCTTGTAAATCAACGCAAATGATGTTTCTGATGTTACACAAGGAACATGACAGTGCTGGTCAGATAGTCAGATTTTGGATAAGAACGCATCAGACTGAAAAATACGTGATTTGACCTCGATTACAACCATTTAGTTATCCTCGTGGAGATTTCAGTGGCAAAGTCTTTTTTCTCTAGGATTTATGCGAGTTGAAATAGGGTGATATTCTGGGCCAGATCTGACTAGTCATGATATGACTTGATCTGGCCCCTATTGGGCTCTCACTGATTCGTCCGGGTCCGTCCGTGTTTGCTGGGCTGAGAAGCCTGTGCGCTGGAGGAAGAGGGACATATACTATTTAAATGTGTGAGTTTTTTAATCTCTGATAATATATTAAACAGCTCCAACTAACATCAGTCCAGAAGATGCAAAAAAAAAAAAAAAGTACAAATATCGTCAGAATGGTGTCTTCAGATGAACTATTTTTTACATTGCTCTTGTGAAGAACTGGTTGTGATTATTAACCAATGAGATGGCATGTTGTTTAATTATGTTTGGTTCTTATGTGTTACTCTTTGTTTTTTCTTTCTTTCTTGGTGAGGTCATCGGCTCCTACAACATGCTTGTCCCAGAGGAAGAGGCTGTTGCTTCAGTTGACATCATCCTGCTGCAGAGTGTGCAGAGTTTATGGCCATGGGACAAGGGTATGGGCTTATCTTTTGATAACACTGTCATATATAACCTGAATTATAAAGTATATGAGTTCCTTTTCTCATTAGAGAATCAGACATTCCTTTAAAGAAAAAAAAGTTAGCTTTTGACAATGTCATACTTCTCCATCGGCTGAGAGAAGAAGATGGGATTCTTCTCAAAGAAATGCAACAGCACTGGCAGTCGCTTTGCCGCTACTCCAGACGACTGAAAGAAGATATCACTAGTGACTTATTGGAAGACTGTAAGTATATAATTTGATACAAATCATGTTATTTCATATTTGGGAATAGGAAAGACAAACCACATCCACATTTTTGATAATGTTACAACATTGAGCAAACATATTCATTTAGTAATATTTTATAACATATATCAAAACTGCATTCAGTTATTTGAAAGATTACAATGTCAAAAATCATAGCCTGGTCTCGAAAATATTTTGAAAGTTTTGACAACAAGATTGAAGAAAACATACGCTCATTAGATGAAATCATCAGGTCTTCCTCCAAGACACACTCTTGAGGCCTATGAGGGACTGCGGTGCATTTTGCAAGCCCAATTAGATGCAACTAAAAAAACTAATGACAGAGGTGCAGTCTGTCTACAAAACACTTAAGCAATATTACACGAGAGGGTGTGCTTTACCGTCATTATTGGCACGAGATCCTTACGGATCTGACCGCATCACTGAAGTGCCAATAAGACGGTAAATCTCACCCGAGTGTAATACTACAATTATACAACGGCCACTAACAAAATAAAAGATATAAACAAAATGTATTCATATTGTGGGGCAATTCGCTCTCAAAATAAAAAAAAACTTTTTGATAGCGTTATCTTTGTTTCCCTGGAAATACATGGGGTCTGACTAATAACTGGAAAACAATCAGTCATGTCAGTAGACTCCTATGTAATGGAACCTAGTTTACTACTCCAGCAAGTAGGCGGAGCCTTAGTAACGACCCGCAACAGAGACGATTTCTAGTCCCTGTTGAGTCAGCCAGCCAACTTGAGCTAATGCTTTCTAGAGATCGCGGGATTTCCCAAACTGAATAAATACCACACATATAAACACAAAACTGCCTTGCTAGCTCAATCTTGTTGTAACTAAGATATCTGC
Source organism: Centroberyx affinis (assembly GCF_046629955.1). Classification (NCBI taxonomy): domain Eukaryota; kingdom Metazoa; phylum Chordata; class Actinopteri; order Beryciformes; family Berycidae; genus Centroberyx; species Centroberyx affinis. The sequence continues at coordinate 22,182 of NW_027282125.1, read as the reverse complement.
TGAAAAAAATAATTTTTCCATGGACAGATTTAGCTGCTACGTCTGTGAACTTCACATGTATTTTTAAGCTAGTAGCGCCGTGTCACCCACTCACCGGACAGCTGATGGAGGATGCCAGAGCGTCTAGTAAGGTCAAGGCTGAACAGAGTTATATTTAAATATATTGTATGATAATATATATTATTATATTTTCATGAGCATTGATCGGTAATTTGTTGGTTAGAAGACATCCTAACAACCTATTTTTAGGTGGCTTTTTGCTAATCAGCTTTTCAGGTTATTGTCTAAGTTGCCTTTGAAATAAAGAACAAAAAATGTTTTAGATTTATTAGTTTATTAAATGTTGACTTCCAGTGTGCTTATAAATATTTATTTACTTATTATATATTTTCAGAATTGTGACGAGTTTTTCTATATAAATTTTAGCCCATATACATTTCTTAATTAAGCTGTGTTGGAAATCTAATAAGCCTACACAAACACAAATAATATGTTTCAGGGGTACAGCACCACAGACTGAATGACAAACAAAATGTTTTTTCGGTAAGTGAAGAAATGTTCTGATCTGAAAATAATCCTAACACATATTAAGGTGACGAATCTTAATCTGGGTTTGTGTAAATGACACTTTACATAGAACGCATAAACTTATAAACAACGTAAACTGTGCAACATTATGCAGAGAATGCGCAACATTCTAAACATTAATTTACCTCATCACAGCGTCCCGTTCCTATCACAGGAACCAAGAACCAATCATTTCGGGGGTTGTTAAGAATATTGTGTTCATATTTCGTAAAATACAGGAAATATGCGTGCATGTCACAGAAAATAAATTATGGCCATAGGCCGCAAGCGCAAATACGAGAACTGGGGGGCTGGGGGCTTCCGATCAAAACTGTATCTCATTGTTCCACATGCTCGAAATATGTGGGCTGTGGCCGGAATGGATCACAATCTGCCTTTTAGGGCACTAATACGTACGTCAGACATTTTTTGTTAGTGTCCGAATCGCAAAATGATATTGTGGAATGATTTTGAGGGCACTACATATTTCCCACAATGCACTGTAATATCTAGTGAACAAGCCTGGTCACTAAATCGGCGAAAGTATACCAAAATGCATTGCGAGTCTGTCGTACCTGGTCGTTGCCAAGCAACAAATTTATTACCCTTCTGGTTTCATAAAGATGACATCGACTTCTTCACCAGACCTCGTCTACAAATGTAAGTAAATAAGATTTTTTGGTACCCAAAAGATGCAAGCTATTCAAAAGATGTTTTCTTTTAACTAATAATTCATAATGAATTGTGCAAGTTGTGTTAACGCTTGGGTTAGCGTTAGTTAACGCTAACATTAAGGCCATTTGTTTAGTCTCTAGCTATAATTGGTAAGCAAATTATACGGTAGATAGCAGTCTAGTAGGAAGGTGGGGTCCCCATGCACCCCACTGATATATTTATCTACTTTCTTTTTCTTAGTTTTTTGTAATCCTCAAGGTGTCTAGTAAACAAATTTTCATGTTCCCAACTCGAAATATTGTCCCAAGGGTCCGTTTGCGGCCATCTTTGTGGCCATCTTGGATATCCGACGAAAGTCGATAATCGGCATAACTTTTCAACTAGACATCATACAGAGACAAATGACCCCATTTTTCTATGTACTTTTGGCATGAGAAATTGATTGAGAGTGTTATTGTCATGATTTTAAGTTTGGTATATTAAAACTAGAAAAATAAGAAAAAAGTCTGTATAATTTACACTCTCGCATACATATATACCAAACTATACGATCCACACGAACTCTGGAATCAATTAAAATTGACAGTGATTTGGGAAAAATAACAAAATATGAGTTAAATAAGTCAAAATAACAAGGATGATGTTCCAATACTAGTTTAATCTTGCATGACAGAACAAGCTACAGAAGCGGTAAGCAATGTTATTTTTTTCACCGTGCTGCTGTATATTTAGTCATCATCATTAAGAAGCTCTTCATAGTCAATCTCTTGCTCCTCTTCCCCTTCTTCACCCTCCTCCACCTCCTCAGTAGTTTTCTCTAGCAAGTCAATGAGGGAAGGGCGGAGGATAGGGCCGCAAGACCACACTGGTTACCCAAGATACCCTCTTCAGTCTTCTCTCAGCCTTGTCCAGGGTCATAGGGCTTGGGGCACCAGAAGATTGATTTGTCAGCTCGCTTGTAGATGGCAAGGCGGTGGTTCACACGGCCGATGTGCGGGACAAGGTTGTCTCTGCAAGGTGGGAGCCGGGAGAGATCCACCTTAGATTTGGTTGTCAGTTGCTCATCCTCCCCCACCATCTTCTTCAGCATGATGCTACGTAACAGACTAAGACTTAACAGACTTCTCCCGGGCTTGGCCATACATCAGACACGTGAATGCCTCAATATCATCCATCACCTCTGACTCTACTGACCACACATCACCAAGTTTTCTGAAAAAAAAAAAAAGACATTGGTACATTACAAAATCATGCTATACTAGTACCTATATTCAGCAATTACTTGATTGCCATGAAATGCGACTGAAAATGTCATATAAAGAAAACACTCTCACCTGAAGGCTGCATGGTACTTGGGATGGCTCTGTAGCTTCTTCAGGGGTCTGACCTTGCCTTTGCCCTTGAAGGTACTTGCTACATCTTCCCCAGTGAACACATACAGGCCAAGTATTGTGGGGCAGTAGACAGCTCCCTTTGATTCTGCCAGTTCACTGACGTCGACAATCTGGCGATGCTTTCCAGTCCCGAAATCGAGGTAGATGGTAAGTGGAATGGATTGGGCATGGTGCAGGAGGATAAAGAAAATATCGGTGTCTGGCGTCCTCACCACAGCTGACTTGTACCCCAGCTTAGCAGCATACCTGAGGTAGAGAACAACCCGGGTGTCTGTCTCCTCCTGGTTTGACACCAGCTCATGGATCTCACATGTGGTCACCTGAAACACGTTATTGTGTGAGTTGTGATTATATATTAGGGCTCCGTTTTTGTATTATCAGTTTCTCATGTCTGACCGACCTCAGACAAGATTTTTCCCCTACCCTACAAATTGTGAAATTAGCATATGGTGAGAAAGGCTCACAGGTGCATCATATAAATTTCAATATACTCACATTGCTATCAGATGAGTCCAGCTGATACGCTTCGCCCTCCACCACTGCCACCACTGTCCCACATTTCTCGAGTCGAGATGCAGATACCTTGCTCCCCCACACCTGTAATAGTAGTTGACAGAGTTGTGTCTTATTCTCATTTGCCAGGAATAGTTTGAAGTCACTCGGCTTCCTTGTTGCAGGTCCACCTATGATATACTGCTGGGAGAAGCCACAGCGCAATCTCTCCTGAGCCTTGACTGAGTCAGCATGGTACGAATCAGTTGAGAAGACAAAATTCTTCTTAGCCACCATCTGATCTAGAACCTGGAGGCAAATACCCTCAAACGTTGGGGGTAGGTTCATCATTGCATTTTCTGACCGTTGACCGTTCCTGAATAAATATTCTATGCATCAGACTACTTTTTCTGCTACTTTATTTCTTAATGTCAGCTAGTGATACATAATCTGGTTGTCTTTGTCAGGGACAGATGAAGATATTGAAAAGTTGGTGCGTCTTCGTAAGGCACATCTCTTCAATGGGAAGAGAAATGCGGCTCAACATGGATGGGAGTAAGTTTGGCTGATCATACCAGACCGATTAACAACTTCACTAACTGTACTGGCTGATTTTACCAACATCATTATCTAAAACACCCAGCAACAAATGACTGTAATAAGTCAAGTAGGCTCAGTAGATGATCACTTTCTCTGTTATAGGGTTATACTAGAAGAGATGGGGCTAAAGGGCATTGCGGACCCAGCCAAAGCTGCGAGGAAATGGGAAAACCTGAAACGAATATACAAGGTTTGTTGAATACTGTTAGGAGTCTGTGACAAGTGTTTCAGTTGTCACTTTTATAGCCTACCTTTTAAGATCAGATTAGGTTTAGCTTATCATAGTACCAGTTTTATATAAAGCTTAAAGCTTTCTGTAAAGCACCCAAACTCTGTTTTTAGAAAGATGTTATAGCGCACAAATAAGGTTATTATTATTAGTAAAGTAAAGATTGTTCATAGGACCTTGTGAAGCCACCAACTGGCATCGGGACGGAGGAGGGGGAGGAAACTATGGCTTCCTGGAAGTGGTTCCCCATCATGGACGATATCCTAGGCGATAAGCCTTCAATTAGACCCAAACATGTAGGAGCCAGTCTGTGGGCCAATAAGGGGTAGAACCACTTCCCAGTTCCAGAATAAGAGCCAGAGGCAGAGGGAGAAACAGAGGGAGAACCAGAACCACAGCCAGGGCCGGCCAAGAAGAGGAAGATGGATCTGGTACTTGAATTTCTAGAGAGGGAGGCAGAGAGAGCTGCAGAAAGAGACAGACGAGAGGCAGAAAGGGATCAAAGACTGTCGAGTTTATTTGAAAAGTTAATTGAGAAAATGTAAATGTGAATATAAATGTAGCCTAAATGTTATTTTTTTTTAATCATTTCAATTTATTTATTCAATCAAATAATTAAGAAATCAATCGTTTATCCATTTATTTATTTACTCATTTGATTAAATAAGTTACAAATCAACCAATCAATTGTTTATATATTATTAATGTGAGATTAAATGTAATTTAAAACAAAATGAATAAATAAATTTAAATTTAGAAATGTTATGTATAAATATAATTGTCTTACAAGCAATAAAAGTTGATATCGTCGCTGTCAGGCGGAAACCTTGTATCTCCATATTTTGTCTTTTTTTTTTTTTTCCATAAATCAATGCTATTGGTCACCCTTTACGTCTGTCTGTGGGTTTTACAAATATTTAACCAATGAAAAGTATTAAAAAGAGCTTGTGACTAAATGTCATACCTCCATTGGATCCTCAAACTGTCGGCAAAACCTGATAACTCCACCCCGCCTCCATCTTGAATGAAGTGCCACACGCAGAGCTGACGTAAATAGCTCAATAAAATGTTTTCAAATTAACCCTAGGTTGCAAACTTACGTAAAACTATGCAGTGTACCTGTTTAACAAATTTAGCTCTGATGTTAACATTGTGATTATAGATGGAAGTGTTTACTGAGGAGACTAGAAGCTAGACTAGAAGCTAACGTTAGCGATGTGACAAGAAATTATCAGATTATTCATAGCCTTTCTCTCGCTAGCTAACGTTAGATCAATCCCTACTTCATCGAAAGTAATACTTATTAGAAAACTTAGTTGAAACTCTGTCCTCTGTACTAATGTTATAGCCTGTCGTTCACTTGATCAGTCGCTACTTAAGATTGTCATCAGCAGATGTAACAGTTATGTAATATCAGTGTTGTACAGATTACAGATGTCTCGTCTAGTTAGCTAACGTAGACTCACGGTGTTCGGACACTTAGCACAGTAAAAGTCCAATAAGATATCAATGCGCGGATAGATACGCCTGATTGGCGTATCTGTCTCTGGGGGAAGGTCTTACAGGCATACCATAGTTTGATTGACACATTGTGGGCCAATCCTTTGGGAGAAATTTTGAAAAAACAGTCAGTAGACTCGGTGTCCGGATTACTATGAGGGCTCACGGTGATCCAGACGGCTGCAATTTTCTGCTCACGGTATTCCGGACAGTTAAGGAGTCGTCATTTCTAATAGTATAAAAACACACATTTTAGATGAATAACTATCAGATATTGTATATTTTATTATTATTATTATATTTATTATTTCTAAGCATTTCTAAAAAAAATGTAATTGATAAATGCTTATATGAAGTGACGTGGCAGAGTCCAAAATGGCTGTGCGCAACTGAAATGTAAAACCACATGGAGGATTAATAAATACAACTCTGGTAAATTTGAAGAATGATAAATTTAATTCATTTTAAAGGAGGGGTATCATTTACTTTTTCATAAATTTTATATAATTACCTGGTGTCTATAAAATACATCTGTGAAGTTTTTTTCAGTAAAAATCGTTTAGATATATATTTAGCTATTCACTTTCCAGTGCTTGTTTCCCACCTACAAGAGAATATGTCGTTTTACACAAGCAGATTCTTATGCTAATGAGCTACTGCTCTGACTGGCTGGCCGTTCTGGAAGGCCTGCCCCCTCCTCCTTTGGAGAGAGCAAACAAACAAGAAGAGATTAGCATAATGGCTACCGCTCCAAGACCGTACATGTTCGAGCCTGAATCCGATCCAGAGAATGAAGATATTTATGAAGAACAAATTCAACAGCGCAGGTCACAGCAGGATGTTTCAGAATGGTAAGTTGATGCCGTGTGGCGCCTTCATACGTTAGCTTTATGATGAGTCTAATGTGAATTAGCATATGTGCCGTGGCTGGGCCAACTCAATCGATAAAATAAATACTAAGAATGTAAAAAAGGATATTTAAAATGTCGACAACGCCACCTAGGAGTTAGAAGGAGCCTAGGACTCCATTAAAAAGGCTACGCAGGTTCTTTTAGAATCAGGGGTGAGCAGAGTTAAAACCACAACTCAGAAGTAGCTAATTAAAAAGGTTATTATGATAAAACAAATGTAAAAAGGTAAAAAATGTCTAAAAGTCCTAAAATCTAAAAATGAAGAACAAGCAAGACACTAGCTGGATGGACTGATAGGGGGATGTTTTATCCCCCTATCAGTCCATCCAGCTAGTGTCTCTCCGTCGATGGGACCACCAGTCCAACACGAATGCCAGCAGTCACGAAATCCTCGACGGTCCGCTCCCCTCCCCACGCCAACAGCTATGGCCGCTGCGGTCTCCTCTCCGGGACTCCACTCGTTCGGGGTCCTGTAACAGACAACACCGCCAGTACCCTCCAGACACACAGCTCCGATTTACCACCTGCTTGCCCGGCCCCGCAGCCGGCCCTCCCGGTGTCCGCCGCAAAATAACGACACGCTACCGACCCAGGCTGGAGTATTCACGCCGAACGGACACGGGCTGCTGCGCTTCAGGCTACTATGGTGGCTTGTCTTCTGGACTGCGGCTTTGTGGTTCCCTTGTCGCTCCTTCCTCTGTCTTGCCCCCCTGTTCATCTCTGCGTCCCTGCCGTTTTCCAAACTTCACCAGCGCTCCACACCTGTTGCCAATTCGCTGATTGCTGCCTGGGGTTCGTCTGTGCCTGTGTCCTTCAGGGCAGTCAGGAAAACACACTACCACATGCGATAACAAGCAAACCATAAAAACACACCAATCCAATGAAACTGCTGATTAAAAGAATCATTAAAAAAACCACAGCAAACACAACAAAACACACAATCCAAAACATGCAAAAAAAAAAATTAAAACATGCATAAAACCCCATAGCACTGACCCTGTCATACATACATAGTTATGTATGCTAATTGTTTGCTAATATGAATTAGCATAGCTACATAGTTATGTATGCTAAGGAATAGGCAATCTTTGTTTCATATCTGGCAACCCGGGGTGTCGAAATGGGCAGTAGGGGGAGTCACACAGACCAAAACAAAAACTTTTTCAAGAAAAATTTCAAAGGAGAACATACTGGCCTTAGCATTGTTGTCGGAGAAGCCAGTATTCAACTTAGCATGTTTCCTTAATATCTGATGACATATCATGGTCATTTTATGATTTAGTACAGTAAATATATTACATCCTTTAAATGTACACTGCTCTACAAAACAGCAGTAATGGCATGAGTGGTCACACTAAAAAATACTTCAAATTTTATGTCCTACAAAAGCAGATAGCATACAAGTTGATAGTATGTAATGCTATCTTCTTTTATACCTGCAAAGCATTCCATGGGAAGGGAACACCACACTCTTTGGGGCAAATTGTAGGATGACACTGTGGAAGGCCTCTAGTGAGGATGTCTGGTGGTGGGGGCTCAGTTTTTACACATCCTTAAGAACCCGTTTGTTGGTGAGGACCTTCTCCAACTTGTAAAGTGCATTTGATCCTATGTGAAAGATAAAAAAAAGGACATTTTCTTCACATTCAGAGAGCCATGTTCTGTTATTTTATGGTATGAAAAGTGTAATGAAATTAACCGTTCATACAATTTCAAAACCTGTTAACAGTGGGTGGGTGCTAGCCATGTCAGTACCTGGTTTTATCCACTTGAAATGCGGTCAGGATGCTGACAATTGGGGAAGAGTGGATCTTCATGTGTGTGAATGTCTTGGACATGGTTGATCACTGACATCCACTTCGCTACCCTCTCTGGTCCTGTCTTGGAAGATGATGCTGTCCAGTACAGGTGATTTTTCAGGCTTGGGTGCCACCTCTGGCTAATTTCAGTCCTTTTCCTTGGCCACCTTGTCCAGCTGCTTAGACACACCTTAAAATTGAGAGAAATAATGAATAACTAATGTTTAGAGTTACTGCAATTTTTACCTAGATGCAATTGATTGAAGAATGTCCCTTTTTGCACTATTGATAATAAGTATGAACCAATCCTAATCATCCTCTTATGTAGTATGAACAAGATTTCATTAAGTAGATCATGATGCCAACAACCACGATTAAAGGGTTGGTTTACTTTTTTGGAACCTCAACCCTATTTAAAGGGTCTGGCATGATGCAGACTAGTACAGGACATAACTCATCTCTTTAGTATTGAGCAACTTACCGTTGTGCTACATTGTCTCACCAATCATTGTAGCCTTCAAAACTTATGATATATACAATTTATTTAAATTAAAAGTATAGTCTGATGGTTCGACACATTTTGGTTTCAACCTGTACATCCTATTATTATATTGGAAGTTGTCAGAATTACTCATTTGCTCAGGACCAATGACACTATGTTTGATACGATGTACAGTTTGTGACTCTACTGCAAGCTTCACATTTACGAAAAGGAAACGCATGATTTTTGAAGACTAAAACAACTGTCCCATTGGAGTGTGTTGGAGCATGGAGAGAGGATGTACAGTAGCACAGCAGTAGGTTGCACAATACTTGTGGGATGGGTGAAATTATGGCTTGTACATCATGCCACACAAACTTTAAACACAGTCTGGGTGCAAAATAAGTGAACCTATCCTTTAATTTTTACCTTTCTGCAGATGCCAGACATCATAGAAACGTTGGATGTCCTTGTCCCTCAGGAACTTCTGTATCTGTGGGTGCCGGTCTGTGACAATGCTGTCCAGTTTCACCCCCTGGTCCTCCAGAAGTGCAAGGGTTCTTTTGAGGCCTTCTTTCTCCATGTGGTAGCTCCCACCGACCTCGTTGCTCTATTTGAAACACAAAAACAAAAAGTGAAAACATTTTGGAGAATCATTACCACCTATCTTCTTGAAACAAAGCACTAGTCTGACTGATCAAAATTTGCTGGTTTTAGTCCATACACGCCGATTACTAACCTGCACAAGCTGAAGATCAATGATTTTGTGTGTCTCAAGAGTTCAGTATACCACCACCAAAGAAATGTGGGCATATATCACAGACATGAAATTGAATTCACAACTTAATTATCAATAGATTGTACAATTTTAAGTTTAACTTTCGTTTTTGTGACAGACCTTGATAGCGGTTAGACCACCCTCTAGTGGGGAAAGGCGGTACAAACGGGGTTGAGGAGGGAAGCACCACTGGTGAAAAAAAATGGCACCACCATGACAACTCTAGGTGACACGCCTCGCAACATTTTTATGCCAGCTCTAATAAATATGATATAACGATAATGCAATGTTTAAGGATAATGTAAAATATAATATATATTTTGAGATGGTCAATGTGTTAAAAGTACGTCCTGGGACGGTTTTGGGATGGTCGTGAAAAAAGTTAGTTTTAAGCCCTGATTTCCAGTATGTGAAGGGTTGGCAAAAAAAAAACCTGATGAATATGACTGTGTTCTAACAGATTGGATCATCCCACTCCCACCATTCTAACTTGCTTTCACAATTGAGTTTACCAAATTACTAACCTGGGGAGTCTGCCCGCATGTCACCTCCGATGATGACTTTCTCCTGTTGGCGTAGCTGCTGTAAGGTGACGTCCTGTTCTCGCCTCCATTTATGCACAATTGCCGGCTCAAAGTACATCCTGGCATGCCTGTGAAATGTGTTGTATTCAAAGGCCTTGAGACGCATTGCAGCCATGATCTGGGTTGGAAAAAATGAAACTGAGTCCAAGGGTTTAAGTAGGATGCGTTTATGACACAAAACCACACACACTTCACATTCTGCATAGGTGGCTATTCAAATCAAACCAAATACCTTCTCCAGTTGAATCAATGATGAACCAGTGAAGTACACAGCAGCTGAAAGTTGGAGGTTTCCTGCAGGAGTACTACCAATTATGGGCTGGCTTGTCCACTTCCTGCTGTACTCGCAATGGGGGCACAATTGGTCCACAGCCAGAAATGTCCCTCGCCTCCTTGTTTGCAAGTCACACCCCCTTTGGCATACTGGACAGACCTCAAACAGCTGAAGGAGACAGTCATTGAACACAATATATTTCGGGACATCATAAATGGACCTTGAGTCTTGCCTTTACAAAGAAATACAAAGAACAGATTTTGTAGATAAGAGATATTGTTATTGTTAGCCTCCAAGTACACAGAAGAATTAAGATTTAAGTAGCTTGTGACAGCACCTTACTGTGAAAGTTTTTGGGTGTCAAGCTGACACTGATAATGGAGCAATACAAGGAACAATTTCTGATGAGATGTGGAGCATTTGAAAATAAATTACGATGGGTTTGTTGACTGAGTCAAGATGGTGGCAGAGTCACCCGGATTGTATGTTTAGTCGTCAGGTTCAGTGGACTCGACATCATCCTCAAGATCTTCTAGGAGCAGAAAATAACACGGAGACAAGCAGAGTTGTAATGGTGGATGTAAACAAATTGATGAGACCAGTGGCATCCTCTCATATGGAAGGTTAACATTGGGAACTAATGATTGCAGTTTAGAGATGAATAGCAAAGGTAGATGTTATTGAACCATTACAACTTGCTGAATAGTAGCAGACTAGTTACATTATGAGTGATTGGAGATGTGGGTTTCTTTGCAATTTGATGTCAGATTTTCTGCATTAGAATCATTGACTAACATTTCAACCACAATTCTAGCCCCACCATGTAGAGAACACATTTCAGATCCAAGCAAGAAGTTATAGGTACAAGGCAATTGTTGACCCTGCCTTGTTCATTGAATTACCTTCAAAATCAAAGTCCAGGCGTGACCTTTTGGCAGGACGAATGGGCTTCAGAGGTGTGGGTGAGAAAGGTGGTGATGCAGACTCCAGGTGGCCAGTGGTGCCTACTCCAACAGTTACAGTGGGAACACTTGCTTGTGAAGCTATTTTGGAGACAATATATTGACTGATGACTTTAGAGTATACATCCATAAGCACATGCACAATGACACACTGGAAGTCATGAGACGTGATGTCAACAGTTTCCCATAAAACTAACATATTCACAAAAGAATAAATTGTGTATTTTCTTGCAATTATCACAAAGCAAATTACTTGGAAATAACCTTTACATGTGGCTAACATATAGCATAACTAACCTCGGCTTCTTATATGATTTTGCAATGTTCCCCTGGAAAGCTGTGTCCCAACAGATCTCTTAGAGGAGTCTGTGTGGCAGCCTACATCCTTTTTAGAAGGCATTGGCAAACAGGATGCAACATAAGGAAGATAGAATTGATATCAGGAAATTTAGCATAAATCAGTGACCTGATCAAATTAAGTGACATGTCCAGCAACTCAATACCTAACTGTATAACCTAACAACTGTCAAAGAAAATGCAACTTGTGGTTACATGTTAGCCAACTGATGGGCAACTTATCAAGCAAGTTGCATTTAATTCATGGTATTCACAGCCATCTTGGTAGGAAAATAACAGCCGACTGCAATACATTAACAGGCGATTATAATCAAATGACAGCCACAGCCGATGAGCTGTGTAAAGCACCATATTGGTAGGAAATGCGATGTATTCAGCCTCATTCAGCACTCTGTTGAAACGTGTGCAGAACACACCAACAAGTGGTGGCTGACTTTCGGAGGAATGCAGTTACTAAAAATAAAATGAAGCCACTGAGAACGAAGTCCCATATCTTTGGGAAGTCGATGTAAGGACTTGTTGGCTGATTTGCAGCTTGATTTGCTTGTCATCTTTCTCATTAAGAGTCGCAGAGGTGAAATGGCGGACGCGGTCGGAGCTAGACTGGCGAAGTTTGCAGGTGCTTGGGCGCAAATATGTTAATTGGTAGTTAGAGCTGATTGGTCGATTTTAGACAGTCTAGTGTCTACGTAGAAACTGGAGCAAAATCTGACTGGCTTGTGCAAGGGGGCGTGTTTTTTAGTTGGTCACTGTGGGGAAACGGCAGAGTAATATGATTCCTGTCTTTTACTGTGATTACACCTCCAAGTACCAAAATCACCAGAAATACTAGGAATTGCCACTTACTAGGATACCCCCCCTTTAATGTCTTACTGAGCTATAGGTATTACACTGCAAAGATGATGGCTTCAGCCTCTGATTGATTGTTATGTCAGTTGTGGGAGGCACATATCCTTGTACATTGTTTTGAATATATTCCCCCATCCTACCCCACCCCTACCCTTTTTTCTAGGTTTCTGCTTTGTCATCCGTTGGGGGACAAGACACAAAGAGAATAACATGGAATGTCCTTGGTAGATCACCAAGGTAACCTATGTTGTAGATAACCTGGAGCAGGTTCAGTTCAGGCTATCAGATCAAAATGCGTAAAAGGTCTGTCTCCTCACCAATCAGCTCTCTGGAAAAGTTGCATCACCATTCCTTCAGGATTCTGTAGTTTGTTTTTTTAAATGAAAATGATTCACCTCAGAGGATATGTTCATATTAAGGTTATTTGTATAATAAAAGATGTGAATAGAATTAAAGATTGGCAAATTGTTAACCATCAATTCAACAGATATTCAACCAGTTGAATATCTTTACACAATATGCATAGATTTGACATGGAGGAAAAAAAGAGCTCAATTGTTTGTTTAGGAAGAAAGGCTACATGGTAGGCTGTTTCTTATATTTTGTGGACTCAACTTCTGTTCAAGCCAGACTCGCCCCTGAAATGAACATATGATCAAATTCAAGATTAGAAAATTCACGATTGATGAAAAAAGAAATAAAATAAAATAAACATAACATCACCATAAAAACACAACATGATTTCTAAGAGCCATGTCACTCAAAATGGCAGACTTGACCGAAGAGGCTCCTGACATCAACAGCATCAAAAATCATGTCTACAACTGGAGAGCCAAACATCTTACTTTTGTGTTGGTAGGCTTTTTTATTTGTTTATTTATTCATTTATTTGACAGGGACGATACATATAGGCATTGTTACATTTAAATAAAATGCAACCAATGCAATGTATATAGAACTTCCTGCTGTAGCTAATTTGCAGTCCTTGTCCCTGGTTAGGCTTTTAGAGGATAAAACACATAATAAAACACTCTAATAATAGACTCTAATACAAGCATAGAGACAAACAATAAAACATAGACAAACAACCACTACAAGCAGTAACTGAAACAACAAGACTCTTCACTTTCTACAAACAAAAATAACTTAAATGAAAGGTAATAGTGTAGATAAAAGTCTGAATGTCTTACTATAAAATATCTTTTTACAATGAGAAACAAAATCATTTCACAACTCACCATTTGCTCCACAAATACTGGATCCCCTTCAATAAATGTGATTAGAATTTCTATTATGTACAAGCAACACACTCAGTTATCCAGTTGTCATAAGTAAACACTATAAGTGTATTTAAAAGTTCATCTTCATACTTACCAACATAATTGTCTTTCCCCTTTTGTCTTTTGTTTTTGTAGAAATGAATGTCAAAAACTACTGTGTGGTTGAGTTCTCCGAGGATGGTGCTGTGGAGGTTGTGCCCAGTTCTTGGGTAGAGGAGAACAATCAGGTACTGTTTCCACCTACATAAGCTTTGGATTTTCTGCTACATGTGTATTTTTCACCACTATATTCGTCTTTTTTTTAGGGGTCGTTTTGTTATTGGACCTATGCTGACGTCAGGAAAATGGTGAAGCGTGCTGACCTGCCAGATAAAGAAAAATGGAGGAGACTCAACTTAAAAAAAATCTGGACCATGACAGGTAGAAGTGGGGGTTTTGTTCCAGAAGTAAGAAAACCACATTCAAAATCCCTTTGACATTTATAACAACGTAAATAACAGAAAAGCCAGCCTTGGAACAGAGCCTTACTCAACAGTATGCCATGTGTTTCACTCCATTATGTTTTTTCATTTTTCTTTCGCTATTCTAGGTTTCAGGTTTGAGTACTTCATACTTAAATGGTAACTTTTGAAATGTCCCTTTAATGCAGTGGTTCTCAATTTTTCTGTTGTGCCCCCCTTTGGAGGCAAAAACGTCCATGCCCTCCACTCCCTTGCAAACAAATTAATTTTTGTAAACAATCGTTTTTGTGGAAATTTGTAACAAAAGAAGAAAGTTGATTATTTTAATGGAATAACATTATAAAGAACATGGACTGCAGATTTTTCTTACACCGTCAAATCAAAAATTGAAAATCTATCCAAGCCAGTTTTTAGATGCAGAACACACTTGGATGCACACAATGCGTTTTGGTGAGAAACACTGAATCTAAACATAACCTTTGAACATGTTGTTTTTCTGTCTGAATAAATCTTGCTAAACTTAATCTTGATAGTCTCTACACCTCCCTGTGGGGGCCCGGAGAACCACTGCTTAAATGGAATCAGAATGTTATCATGGATTCTACATTCATGATTTTCTCCATATTATATCTCTAGACTCATACAACAAGGCCAGACTGGCGGCAGAAACGTCCAACATTGAGACTGAGGTCGAAATTAGAAAGAGGACCGCAAAAAGGCCTTTGAGATTTGATGATTCCACTGATGGTAAATTATTTTTCCACTCTGCAACCTATAATAATTGGTGTTTCTAACTTGGGCTGGGCAATGTAACATTGCAACTAGGATATTAAAGTGGTATTAAAATGGTGACTGGGGCCTAGGGTTTAAGGCACTGACCACGAGCTGCAAGGTCACCGGTTCACGTCTGGCAACTGTCCATCTTAATTGAATTATTGCAAACTGTAGACAAATCATTGCTGGGCGAGCAACTTCCACTACAATGTATGGGCTTTATCTTAGAGTCTGTGATCCTGGTCTTATAGTACATCCATGAATCATGATTACATTACAAAAAAATTATTTTCTCTTCAGTGATATGGTTGAAAATGTTGCTGATCTACTGTGTGAAATACACTCAAGTTAATGGCAAGTAGCAGCTACTGTAATGGTATGAATAATACATTTTGTAACACAGCCTTAAAGGGGGTATAATCAATATTTTTTATAATAACAATGTATCAAATGACAATGTGAAATCAATGTATCAATGTGAAAGGGGCTCGCTCGTAGTGATGAACCTACAGAGAATTATCACCTGAAACTGCAGCTACAGATAGTGAGTTTCAGCTCATTGTTTAGCTGTCCGGCCCACAACTTTACTGTTTTGGTTCACTCTCACTGCTCTCATGTCAATGTTGTGTTCACAACTTGTTTCTGCTGCCACCAAGTGGCCAAAAAAAATTATTGCAGGTTTAATACAGGTAGGTTCAGATCAAAAAATGTAGCTGCACATTTTAGTATTGAATTAAGAAACTACAAAAATAGCAATCATAGCAGAAACACCCTCCAAGGTATTTTTAAGCCGTGGTTTTCAGTGTTATTAGGGGACTGTTTAATAACATGAAAAAAATATATATTTATATAAGTTCATTGTGTTAATTCAGATGCTTTAACTTTTCAGATGAAGCACCAAGAAAGAAAAAACAAACAAACCACCAAAATGCAAACACCACCAGCCCCTCCTACATGTAAGTATCCATGTTCCATCTATTCTGAAATCATCGAATCAATGCAATACATATTAACTCTCAAATAAAATCCCATTGTGAAACGTTAAAATGATACTCCATTTAAAAGTTTTGATTGTGTCAAGGACTCACTCTTTTCAGACTACAATGGTGGATGATAAACAGAGTTATCACAACAAATACAGCTTCCTTATGGCTGTAGGCTGTAGGAGAACAATCCAGTACCAGTGATTCTGTCATGGTTCTGCCATGTCCTGCCTTTGTGTTTGTATTTTCCTTGTTTCTGTGTTTCCTGTCTGCCCTTGTGTCTCCGCCTCCTGGTCTATCTCTCTCTTCACCTGTTCCCCCCTCCTGCTCCCACACACCTGTACCTCATCACTAATCACCCATCCCCACAGTATATCTACCCCGGTTCACCATCCACTCCTTGTCAGTTCGTCTGTTTTGTCTACCTGCTTTGTTCCTGCTCCGTTCCTGTTTCCCAGTGTTCCTGTCCTCCTGTTATCCTGCCTTCCTGCCTTTTCACCACTTTCTACGTCTTGCCTTGTTTCCGGCCAGGTTGGTTTTTGTATTCCTTTGTTCCCCTTTTGCCTGTTGCCAGCCTGTGCCTTTTGTGTTTTTTGGAACTCCTGATTTTTGTATTTTTTGCGTTAGTTTCTCATTAAAACTCTTAAACTCGGTAAAGCCTCTGCCTGCCTGTCTGCATCTGGGTCCGCACCTTTACCCCCGTAACAGATTCTTACTTTCATCTGTTACTATTTATCTTTTTCAACTTTCATCTGTTTCATCTGTTAGATGAAAGTAAGAACAGGAATGCAAGGAGTGAAACTAAACTTCAAACCACAGAGATTCAGTTACAAGCTACAAAAATACTGAAAGTTAATCACATCAAGACAGTGTCATCGCCTGCACAACCACACGTTGAGCCAGTTTAGCTCAAGTCAAGGCTTGGTTAAGGAAGGGAGGAGACTGTCACAGGTGTCCCCTGCTATAAAGCAGGACCACAATATCACAGGTCTGTGTGGTTATCCCCTGCTGTGAGCCTGCAGCTGAAACGCATGTGGCGCAGCTAAAGGGGGCTTTATGTGCTTTTGGAAAATTAATTAATTTGACAATTACGTACGGCTCTCAGTATTAGCAATAATATTTGCACGTCACCTACTGACAGTGAAAACTCCCTGTCATGGTAATGACATTAGCTTCTTGTGATTGGACTGGTTTGAGCAAACGCGCAGAAATTGACGATGGGTATTCACACACACACAGTCTGCAACAAGTGTTGCACACTGTACACGAGCACAAACTACGTATTTGGGTACAGTGGATCACACTAACAATGCTCAAACACAACAAAATATACCTCCATGTTACATCATGGTCTGATCTGGATTCATTGCAGTTTTGTCTCGATCTGGACCACGGTCTGGACTTTGAGAAATCCCACTACAATGCTAACTTTTGGTTGGAGTATCGCTTAGTCTTAAAACTGGGATTAACCTTTGCAAACTGTGTTCATTTTTTAAATTTAATTTATGATTTAAGTGTTGAAAAATCAAAAGCAATGTTTTAGAAAGTATCATTTTTCCCAATACTCAGATGTTCCCAGGGAAGAGACAGTTCTCATTCAAGAAGGCAAGCATCCATTTATTCTACATTATTGAATCAGACAGATACACGTAAATTCCCATTTAAAAAGTACATATATTTACATCAAACTGTTTTTCTTACTACAGAAAATCACCAACAGCTGACTGGTTCTGAAACTCCTGGTAAGTTACTGATAAAACAGGTACCTATTTTGCTGCTATTAATGTGGAGTACTCATACCTTCATTGACGGTTCCTCTTCTTCTCCTTGGGTTTTGGATCACAAGAGCTGTTCTCTCCCACAAATGGGTCTCCGGGTTTTCAAAACTCTCTGATGCAAGGTAGGTAAAATATATACACGCATATCAATTATAATTACATTTTTACCACAACCATATAAAAAACGTATTTGTGATTGACTGGCAGTTGACTTTTAGACAGGAAATGTCAGAAAAGTTAAGGTTTTTTATTAGCACTCTGAGGTTTATCAACATGCATAATTCCCATTGTAGCTTTGCCTAACTTAAACCTGAGCAGAGGTCTAATCAGAGGTTTTCAAACTAGTAAAGCTATTCTTTTTTTATTCCTTTTTTCAGACTTTCAAATGAAAGTTCTCATGAAACTTGATAAATTTATTGAATACCAGGAGGAAATCCTGAGAAATCAAAGAGTAACAATGTCTGCAAACACTGTGGTGGAGGAGGACTTCATTGATCAGCCCAGTGAGACAGAGGAGCAGCTCCAGGCGCTAGAGAAAGAGCTGGAGGATAAAATAAAGAGGAAGAAAATGGTGAGCCACTCAATTTCAAAATCTTTTGAATATCCTCAAATATTTCCATATATCCTTTAAATATCCTCAGTTGAGTGTAATTGTATTTTGTCAACATTTGACAAGATGAACTGTGAACACCAATTTTTTAGAACGCTCACTATTCTTAAATGTTCATAACATGGTTAATTTTGCAAATTCTTTTAATAGCAATTACAGTAATTTAAACAGTACATTAGTACAAACTCTTTTTTTTTTCATTTTTGATTTGGTTCTCAAGCCATGATGCGTTTATTCTGAAGATCACTTGAGATTAAAAAATGAGAAAGGAATAGGTAAAGGTATGTGACCCCCTCCTTTCAATTTAAAATGACCTTGACCTAGTTGAAATTTCATTAGTCTACCATCTTTTTCCATTCTCTTAATATCTGGATGTTTCAATTCAGATATTGTTGTTACTTATTCCAAGCAAGTTTCTTAATCCTGTTTTGAAACTTAATTAAAAAAAATCCATGCTAATTTGTCATCTTTCAATAGATATTATATGATCATATCATTGTATCATTTTACAAAAGTCTATTGTCTAAATTAATGCTCCAAGCACATTTTAATGAAAACAAACCTGGATATTTAAGTTTTTGTTTTGCATGTGCAAAAAGCCTTGCCTGATGTGATGCATAACAGAAGAACATAATTAATCAATTCTTCTACCCCAATAATCACTAAAGTAAATGTTGCGCAAATATTTCACAAGCCTAGGATACATTTTAACAACTACATGGTGATATGTCAAACGAACACAGTTAAATCAATACTGTCAGCGTATTCTTGGCATTTTTACAATAAGACACTTTCTTTTGGCCCTTGCAATGCTGCTATATATGCACGTGTAGATAACGGTCGCTCTCCACTTTCTTTTCTCTAAACGTCTGTTGGTCTCCATGCAAAACAAAAACAAATAACGACGAAAGTTTTAATAAAAATTGTTTTACAAAGTCGTCTTACCTCCTCCGGCGGACACTGTCGATTCTCTCACCGCACGCATTTTGGCACATAATATCTCAGAGACACGTGTGGGCATGGCGCACACAGTGGCACTGTAACATGTTATATGCACATGTGTAGACGTTTCATTTTTTGGTTAATGGGGGTGGGGAGGGGTGTCTGTGATGAGTTTCCAAAACGTTAAAATGTCACCATCTACTCTTGATGAATAGGAAATAGCTTTATTTTCCAATTGGTAGAGGAAGTAATAATAATAAATGCTCCCCAATAGGCTTGCATATGCTACACATAACACTTAACAATTCCTTTCTTAGTAAATTCATCATATCCTACTATAAAGCAAGGAATCTCTGTCTGTGTGTGTGTGTGTGTCCGTCGCATATCTCGAGAACCGTTCATCCGATCGACTTCACACTTGGCGGGTGTATTGCTGGGGACCTAAGGAAGTGCAGTGTCGGATTTGGTGCAATTTAGACATGCAACACGTTCAATATTAATAAACTTTGAATAAACAAGCGAACAGCGCCCTGTGCAGCAGCGGCACTGCACTAGTTATTTCAGAGATAATAAAGGTTTCATTTCAAAGTCACTGCTAGTGACTCCAAATAAAAGATTTAGATACAGGAACGAATTAAACTATTATGTTTATTTGAATTCCACCAACAATGCATATCTATCTATCTATCTAACAAAATATCTCAACTGAATACCTTAAATATACAGTAGTTTAAAGTTTCATACATTTGTTTGGTTGGGACGTGTAGGCCTATTTCTTTTAATCATTTTTACATGCTGCCTTTCTAATTGAAAGAACGGTTCTTGTTAACTACTTAAGAAAAAAGAAAGGGCCTTGTTGACAACTTTATTTCAAATGTCAATAGCTTTTGCACGCTGTGAAAGTTAATACATTATGACCATTTCCTCCTTAATTCTTTAAAGACACTCTTTTGATTCTGCATCCTTGCCACTATACTCAGGCCACCCTTTCACGATTTCACACAGTATCCAATCAATGTAATGTGTGATTAATAACTACTTTTTTCATTATTGTATACCTTACAGATGAACTATCTGCGCTCACTCGAGTGGGCACACACAATTTGTGGGCCAAATTCAGCCTCGGGGAGGGCTGGAAAGCGCCCCTTCCAAAGGCTGAGAATATGTGCAGTAATGATCGGTAAGGCTGTACTGTAATAGATAGCCTACTAACTATACTTTATTTCAGTCTTGATTAGGCTACTTAAATTTAGTTTTCATGTTAATATAGTTTGACGGTAAAATCTTTAGACAAATTACAGTTGTAATTTTACTTGACAAAAATTAAAATCTGTATTTTGTTTTAGGAGCATGTCAGAATTTATTAAAAAATACAACAGTGGCAGAGGTGGAGGACGCCATTGGGCTGGCACTGAAATTCGCGCCCCACAGGAAAATGAAGTGGTAAGTGAATCATTACAGCCCATGATTTGAGCATGGAGACCCTGCAGTAGGCTACAGAAGATGTTTAAACGGTCCTTGAATCATCCGTTCATTCAATTATTTCATGCGGAAAACCAAAAAAAAAGGGAAAAACGGGTCAGAATTCCGTTTTGCCTGTTTTTTGTAGGCTTTAAAAAGGAAAATGACTGTGTTTTCTTGTTTTTGTCTTGAAAATGAGTATCCCACATCTTGAAATGGGTAATCTAATAAACAATTAGCGTTTTTTTTTTTTTTTTTAAATGGCGTTTCCTATAGTGAGCAAGCTTTACTGCGTTAAACTCCACCGGTGAAATAATTTTTCGTCCTCACCATGGGAGTTTAAACAGTGATTATGTGATGCTCTATGAATATAATAGTCCCTCATCACCACCAAAAACCCAGTACTGGTCATCAGACAAAAGCAAAAGGCAGCATCATGATCACATACAGATCCACAAGGGATAATGTAATATCACACAAGGTAGTAGTTGTCTGTATGGGGATTATTTAAGGAAGCAATTGCTTCCTTAAATAATCCCCATCCCTTGTATGTGTGATGACTTAAAGTCGAGATGAAATGAAAAATGCATTTTTAACCCTTTTAGATCACATCCCCAGTCATACTGTGCACCTATTTAACAATATATGCCAAAAGAAATACAAAAACTCCATTTCTTTGTATTCTTATATCAAAATCCAATCATGTTTTCTTCCTGTAAACCAAAATATGCCGTGTGCTTACGTAAGCATGAACCAACCAATTTCAACCAATAATATCATGACATCCACCCATCAATCATTCTTCAACCTGGTGTGTGTGGAGCCAACAGTCCTCTGTAGCTCCGTTTCTCTCTGTAGCTGTATCGCGCTAAACTCTAAGCCCCGCCCACTGTTTAGCGGTCCAATCAAATGCAAAGGATTTGATTTAAATCCCTCTTGTAACTGTACACCGCTCAAATATTCCATTTCATCAATCTATTTTATTTGATTACCCACTTCAATGTGAAAACAGGAGAACAGTTATTTTCCTTTTTTGATGCCCACAAAAAACGAAGTTCTGACCCGTTTTTTCAGATTGAATGAAATAACTGAGTGAACAGATGATACACGGACCCCTATTTTTATATGATATAGCTTCGTCTAACAATCTCTTATCTAATTATCCTCTGTGTTAAAGATGGTGCAGCAAATATGGAGGAGCCAGGGACTCCCAACTGAAGTTGTTCACGTTCATGGAACCGAGTGAATTGATGGGGTTAGATTGTTAAAATCTCAAAATGAATTATATTAAAATCTAATTATAATCCAGTGTCCTGCCTGTTTTTATTGGTTGTAGGCCTATGTGGGTTTATGCATATGCCGCTGACTTTACCTCCTGTCAATAATGCAGTCAATCTATACACATGCAGCAGGGTGTTCAATCTTTCTCAAGTCCAGTGAG